>NC_141801.1:305768-456152 GCF_057944985.1 Cucurbita pepo subsp. pepo | reverse complement strand
ATCAGCACGGCTCTGTAACTCGTGAGTACATCTCCACATAGATAACTGGAAAACAGAGGAATTGAAAACAAAGGGCAGTGTGAGAAGCCATAAAATTTATTTGAAACTAGAAATTTTACTTGCTTATACCTCAAACATAAGATCCTCTATCTGGGAAAAATATAAGTTGGCAGCCATCATTCTAGCTAATAAGCAGACATCCCTTGTTACCTCGGGTGTAACCCGGGGGTTCCCTGCAGCCGATATACACATTATAAACCGTTGTTTCATTGGAACATACCGGAAGCATCTAGATGTACTCTTATTCTAATGAGTGCAAAGAACTCAACAAAAATGGTGTGATTCAGCATGCATTATTACTCAATGGATGGTCTAATAAAAGGATGACTAAATATAAGTCTTTGCTGAGATAAACATACCATCACGATCCCCACCCATCCACGACGAAAACTGAATAAGGGGAGCATTATAAGGAACACGTTCGTCAATTCCTATGTTCTTCAAAGCAGTATCCACTCGGCGCAAGAACTTAGGTACACCTTTCCAGATTGTCTCATGAAAGTAGCTCATACCAGCTCGCATTTCGTCCTGCGGCGTTGGAGGAGTTCGTCGAATTTCATCCGTGCGAAATGCAGCTTGAATCTACATGAGAGGAGAAAAATAAGATGCCAGAAATATACAAGAGATTGGCTCCTACATTGACAAATAATTATTAAATAGAAAACAATCTCAAATTAGAGCAAGAACATACCTCCCGTTGCAGAGCTTCATCAAGTTCCTGTTTGTCATCAGGAGTAATGTCTTTTGCATACAATTGAGTCAAGCAATTTCTTATCCTGGAAAACGTTTAAAATCAAGAGAAATCTTAGAAGAACAATCTAGAGATACACTGAAACTTGCAATTCAACTAATGACTAAACTCCATGTTAAAAAGGGTGCAAACCTGCCATGCTTTTGAAGCAAAGATCTACGAACAGACTGAGTCGGATGGGCGGTAAAGACCAAATCTACAGTCTGGTTTTTCAAAGCATCAAATACTTCTTGAGGGGACTTATTCAATTGAAGAAGCCTCTTGAAGGTTTCTTCAATATCTGACTCAGTTGTAGCATTGGCCTCATCAGCAAATCCACCTTTCTTTAACTTTATCCTTCTCCTATAGGCAATCTGAACTTCCTCAGCTAAATTAGCTAAATTAAGCATATGGGAAAAGGATTTCGCTACGACGATAGAGTCGCCAGGATCCAAACTTGTTAAAACATTCCCAAGTTCTTCCAATTTTTTAGGGTCATGCTTCCTCTCATACTCGGCTGAAAATTCATAACACTCTTGAACCTAATCCACAAGAACACAAAATCAAACAGTAAATAAAATTTTCATCCATTTCCCCATCACATTCAATAATTTCAGTCCACAAGACTCGTCAATGCATAAACATCACGATCAGAGTTTCCACGCTCATAATCAAATACAACTAATCAGAGATTGAAATGCAGAGATACCAAATTCAATACACTAAAAAAAAAAAAAAAAAAAAGTACAGAGTGAGAATATTACAGTTTCTCTAAGATCCTCCCCATGTAAATCCTGAAGAATATCCAGAAAGCGATCCAACAGCAAAACATCATACTCCACCAACTTATCATCTTCCGACACCTTGCTCGGTGCAAGAAGCCTCAATTGTGCATCAATCGAAGCCATTTTCTCCAAGTTCTTAGGCGCCGCCATTTCGTTCTCTACTACTCCGTCCTTTATTCACAAACACAACGGCCTAAATCACGAATCAGAAATCGCCAAATCTACAAAAACATGTTGTTACGGATAATGAAACATTAAAACTAAAGCAGAAACAAAAGCAAGCAGTAAAGTGAAAGTCCGTGATGATCAACAACACAAATCATACCAAAAAAACAAAAAAAAAGAACACTGACCTCAGATTTTCACAAGAAAGAAAAAGCTTATGATCTTCACACGAGAAATAATCGTAAAGAAGAAGAAAACGAAGATGAACTTCCAAAGGCCTCAATCACGAGCAGAGAAAACCAAGTGAAAAGAGAGTTTCGAACTTTCTCCAAGACTCTTGTTTGTAGCTAATATAGACGAACAAATCCTTTTCATGCTCGTTTTCCTTTTTCCTTATCGTTTTTTTTTTATTTTTAATTTTTAATTTTGATTTTTCCATTACATTTATATATCCACGGATTAACGACCACCACTCTTTTATAAATGATATTATAAGGATCGAAACCTACTACCAGCAGATATTTGTCTTTTTGGACTTTTACTTTCGAGCTTCTCCTAAAAGCTTTAAAACGCTGTCAGAGGAAAGTGTGGCTTCCTTGGGCTTTCCCTTTCGGGCTTCCCCTAAAAACTTTAAAACGTGTATGCTAAGGGAAGGTGTGGCTTCCTTGGGCTTTCCCTTTTCGGGCTTCCCCTTAAAGCTTTAAAACGCGTCTGCTAAGGAAAGGTGTGGCTTCCTTTGACTTTCACTTTCGGGCTTTCTCTAAAAGCTTTAAAACGCATCTGCCGGAGGAAGATGTGGCTTCCTTGAGCTTTCCCTTTCGAGCTTCTCCTAAAAGCTTTAAAACGCGTCTGCTAGGAAAGGTGTGGCTAGCAGATATTGTCTCATGGGCTTTCCCCGAAGACTTTAAAACGTGTCTGGCAGGTAGGTTTCTACACTGATGGTTTGTTCTCTCCCCGACCATTGTCGACATCACACATAATCAACAATAATTTTTTAAATACCATATATTTTAAATAAATATAATTATTATTTTAAAAAAAGAAAATGCTTTGTTGGCAAAGCGGCCACCACACACACAAGTGACAAGTGACAGTGTGAAGTGGCTTTTAAACTAATTTTTAAAAAGGTTAATTCTGAATTGTGACACGTAGCATACGGAAACGAATATGCTGACTCACGGTACTTGATGCTCCGTAAATTAATAATGCCCTAATTCTCCAATTTATTCTATAATTTTAAAATTTTTAATTAGGTGGTCCAACAGTTTCACCTTTAATTTATATTCTTTTTCTTCGATTAAGAAAAAATAAATAATAATAAAATATATAATTTTGACTACATAAACATATTATAAATAAAAGGTAGTTTTTTTTTTTTTTTTTTTTTTTTTTTTTTTGCAAAATAAAATTATGATGTAGGAACTTTGTAATATTATTTGTCCACGTAATGTGTAAAATATAATTCGACCATAACTAAATTACTCGAGCAATATTATTCACACAAAAAATTTAATATTACGAGTAATTATTATCAAATAATAAAAAAATAAACAATTAAATAATACTCTTGTATTTATTTTTATTTTATTTATTTATTATTATTATTATTATTATTTATTATTTATTTTTGTAGAAAATACTATTTATGTGGCATTTTATGTGGTTATTAAACATGAGAGTAAATCCAAAAGGGACCAATGGCTTTCCATCATTTCAAGGGGCACTTTATTTATTATTATTATTATTATTATTATTTTAATATTTTATTTTTTATTTTACGTAAAATTAGCTTTTAATCATCTGAAGAGGCGTACTGAATTGGGTTGCTTTCATTGAGTACGGAAAATAGACTAATTTTTAAAAAAATTGTGAATTTTTCTTTTATTATTATTCTTATTTTAGCAATAAAAATTATTTGTTTAATTATGTGAATAATCCAAAAAATATAGAAAATAAGTTCATATTTAATTTACCTAAATTACTAACCAACAGTTGACTTAATAATTGACCTTATGTTGACTATCGCTCTAGTTCCAAGTCAAACCCATTAAAGAACCAATACATAGCACAAGACCATAGGTTTTTAATTCAATAATTATTTATTAATCATAATATATAAAAAATTCAAACGTAAATAAAATAATATATATTCGAATACACAAAATATCTAGGGAGTTTGTATATTATTTTTTAATTCTAAAAAATGAACAAATAGCTTGAAAATTAAATAGTATCTTTGTTCTTTCCTTATCACACCTTTTATTTATTTATTTATTTTTGTAGAAAATAATTTTATGTGGTGATTAAAGATAAGTGTAAATCCAAAGGTAGCCAATGGCTTTCCATCATTTCAAGGGTCACTTTATTTATTATTTTATTTTATTTTTAAAAAATATTTTATTTTAATTTTTTTCGGGTAGAATTAGCTTTTAATCATCTGAAGAGGCATATTGAATTCATGGACAATGTTATATATATATATATATATATATATATATTTTAAGATTCTCCATTTATTATTATCAGCCCAATGGGCCCTCATACGAAATCTTCTGGGCCTACAACAAAATAATTATGAAGCCCAATGATTAAAACGGGCCGTTGTCCATCTTCATTGTTGGGCCGTCTCATGCCCAACGTCTTGTTTACTTTACTAACGACATGTCGACTCTTCTACAACCCGAACCGTCAAAAGAATCTGGTTCTGACAAAGAGTATATGTACGAATATATGGAAAATTTACCCCAAACATAAAAGTAACTTTTAGAATTAGCTTTTGTTAAAAAAAAGTTTTTACCGTCATTGTCCAGATAGAATTATTATTTTATTATTATATTTTTATCCAGCAGAGTGCTGTCGGATCCAAAGTTCCAAACATGTGACATGATTGAAATGGCCATGGCCCTGAAATTGTCTAAATATTTAACGACAAAATTTGGATTTGAATTATTAAATTGATGCCTTTATTTTCTCTAGGGTAAATATTATTTACTGGGTACACATTTTTACCTCGCCATATATGGTTACCTAAAAGTTATTAACTTAAATTTTATTTTACTCTCAACTATTTTAATAATTAATAAGCTCGAATTTTTCGATCTTCATTTCAGTTCTCGGTTGATTGATAATATTAAAAAAAAAAAAAAAAAAAGTAACTTTTAAGCTTCGGGATTATTATCTTTTAATCGTATTGAAAAACTTTAGCACTTTATTACCTTTCACTTAAAAATTTGTCTATATTCACGAATTCTCTTAATAAAGAGAGAATTAATAAAGAAAATCTCTAAAAAGAGATACCATCTTTTTTTCAAAATGATATTCATTCACGAGCTTTTTCTATTAAGGATAGTTTTAGATTTAAAATTTTCAACCCAATTATCAGTAAAATATTCAAATTTTTGTTTTTAATAAAAGTAAAATGTTAACCCACGTCAATTTCAAAATATATTTTTTAAAAATATATTCAAAATACTTAAAAGTTTAAGTGGTTTTAGAGAATTAATAATAGAAAAAGTAATTATAAAATTAAAATAAATATGTATATATAATTTATCATATAATATATATATATATATATATATATATATATATATATATATATATATATATATATATATATATATATATATGTATATTATTAATTAATTAATTAACTTTAAAGAAACTCAATTAAATTATTAAACAAATACAAGGTCGAAGATTCAAACCATAATTAGAAATTTAAAATAAAAATAAATAATAAAAAAAAAAAGAAAAAAAACTGAATTGGAAGAACGACAAAAATGGAGGACTGATTTAATGGGTTTAGTTGAGACTTGAGAGAAGATCAATGAAAAAGGGAAGGCCAGAGATTTGTGGGGTTGGGTGTCCTTCACCAACTACGTCCTACACCCAAAGCCTCTTTTAACACGCTCTAGTCTTTTATGATTCACGACTAAGTTTACGGTTAAAAAAAAAAGTAACATCTCCTCTAGAATCGATGTGAGATTTCATAATTCACCTTTCTTAGAGGCCAACAGGCAAACTGTTCGGTGTCTGGCTTTGATACCATTTGTAACCGTCTAAAGCCACCACTAGTAAATATTGTCTGTTTTAACCTATTACGTATCGCTATCAACATCATGGTTTTAAAACGCGTCTATTAGGGAGAGATTTCTACCCCCATATTAAGAATGTTTTGTTTCCGTCTCCAACAAATGTAGGATCTCACTGAACTATAGAAATCATGATAGAACCATGAATACAATTCTCCTTATCTTCATCGGTTTTAACATGACACGACTACTCCTTATCTTCACATTAACATGATTTTACATATTTTAGATCCGTATGCATATTCAAAATGTCAACCATTAATCCTTTGCTGAAGACGACCAAATGCTAAATCTACAAACCCTACTTCTAAACTTTCAATCTAACGACTACGTCGATCCTCGAGATAATGTAACCTAATAGGAATACCCAATATATAATTGTAACATATTGCACGTTTTGGTGTCACCTAAACAACGAACATGTCTCGATTTTATTTATTTATTTTTAATTTTAAAAACAGTCATATATATATATATATATATATATATTCCATTTTCTCTTGAAAATGTGAATCAAAATACCATGGCGTAAATTAAGGAAGAATCTGGAGGCACCCTTCTTTGAGGGATTTGCAACATTAACCACAAACATTATAATATATATATATATATTCTCGGGCGCACGCGTATTTGATATATATATATATAGCATTTACGTCTTCATAAATATATTTTTTTGAATGCTGAGATATTTTTATTTTATGATTTGATATGTTTTAATCCATACGGATAAAAGTGAACGATTGTGTATATTTTTTATTTGTCACATATTCTATTCCATAAATTATTGAATATACGAGTTCAGCAATCATAAGGGGAGAGATTAGACTACCTATATTTAAAATATTAATTAATATTTTATTCACTTATTTATTTTTTAAAGTTTTTTAATAATAATAAAAAAAAAGTAATATTTCTTATTTTAGAGAAAAAAAAGATAGGATTTTGTAAAAAACAAAATATATAATTTTAAAAAATAATTATAAATATTGGGTAACTTAAATGATTATAAATATTAATGAACTATAATCATATTTTTTAACTTTAATAGTATCAATTTAGCATAATTATTATATTGAAATATCTTTAATTGTTTTATATTATAAATTAATTGATGAGACACGTGTAACATGATTTTACTATATTCCGAATTATTTTTGTTTTTTCTAAATTTTAATAATTTTTGTAAATTATTTCAATTTCCCCAAGTTCTCCTTGTAATTTTAAATAAATAGGAAATTTTGAATATTGTTCACAAAAATGTTAGTAAAATATTTATTTAAATATTAAAACATCACTTATATACACATAATATTAATTTAAATATTTTTACTTTAAAATATTTCGTAGAATATCTATTCATATATTTATAAAAATGAGATATTTATTCTAAGAAAAAAATAATTGAATATTTTGGTCAAGAATTTTCCTTCTTTTGCAATTATTATTATTATTATTATTATTATTATTATTATTATTATTATTAGTATTTAAAGCATGATTAGTGATTAGAACGTTATTCATTGTGGCGGCTTAGGAAAATTCCTCTTTTCTTTTTTAAAAAATAGTAAAAAATAACGGCGTGGAATTGGAAACATTTGGGTTTGTGTCGTTATGTATTTTCGTTAGGCTCACAGTTTTAAAACGCGTCTAATTAGGGAGAGGTTTCACATCCGTATAAGAAATGTTTTGTTCTCTTCTTCAACCAATGTGAGATCTCACAGTCCACCTTCTTTGGGGGTCAGTGTCCTTACTGGTGCACCACTCAGTGTCTGGCTTTGCTACCATTTGTAACAAGCCCACCGCTAATAGATATTATCCATTTTGGCTCGTTACGAATCGTCGCTAGACTCACGATTTTACAAGGCATCTATTAGGGAGAGATTTCCACACCCATATAAGAAATGTTTTGTTTCTCTCTTTAACCAATGTGAAATCTCACAGTCTACCCCCTTTGGAGGCCAGCGTACTCATTGGTGTACCGCCCAGTGTCTGGCTTTGATACCATTTATAACAAGCCCACCGCTAGCAAATATTGTCCGTTTAGGCTCGTTACAAATTGTCGTTAGTCTCACGATTTTAAAACACATCTATTAGGGAGAGATTTCCATACCCATATAAGAAATGCTTTGTTCCCTTGTTTCATCGATGTGAGATCTCACCGTCCACCCCCTTTTGTGGCCAACGTCCTCACTGGTGCACCGCCCCGATGTCTGGTTTTGATACCATTTGTAACAAGCCTACCGCTAGAAGATAGTGTCCGTTTTGGCTCATTACGAATGGTTGTTAGTCTCACGATTTTAAAACGCGTCTATTAGGGAGAGATTTCCATACCCATATAAGAAATATTTTATTCCCCTCTCCAACCAACGTGAGATCTCACAATCCACCCCCTTTTGTAGCCAGCGTCCTCACTGGTGCACCGCTCGGTGTCTGGCTTTGATACCATTTGTAACAAACCCCCACTAGCAAATATTGTCCGTTTTGGCTCGTTACAAACCGTCACCAGTCTCACGGTTTCAAAACGCGTCTATTAGGGAGAGATTTCCACACCCATATAAGAAATGTTTTGTTCCCCTCTCCAAACGATGTGAGATCTCACAATAATCGATCGGCATATCAAATTCGTATCCTCTCGTCATTTCTCTAAACCTGATGATTCAATCTAAATGAAATTAACGATCGAGATGAAAGGACGTTTTCGTAATTTGTTCGAAGAAAAAGAAAAAGAAAAAATGGAATATGATTACTTGAGAGAAAAATGTTGTACAAATTGGTGTTTTGTGAATAATGGGACATTGACTTAACATGCATATAATATAAAGGACATTGAATAAGTTTTATAAGGGGCTATGAAGGATGATAAATCAAACAAAGAAAATTCATAAAATTCTATATTCTTTCATATGAACCACCACTCCTTTGTTTTGTTGTTTGTCACACTCTCCAATCTTTTAGGCTTAACTACAAATTTTGTACTATAAATCAAACGTATCGTCTAATTTCGAGCTTAACCAACCAAATTAATCACTCTCTAAGTAAAAAATAATTGAGGCGTAATGTGGAACCGTCCAATCTCTCCACATGCAGATATTGTCTGCTTTGGCCTATTACGTATCGTCTTCAGCCTCACAGTTTTAAAACGGGTATACTATGAGAGGTTTTCACACACTTATAAGGAGTGCTTTGTTCCCCTCTTCAAACGATGTGGGATCTCACAATCCACCCTCTTGGGGACTCAACGTCCTCGTTGGCATATTGCTATGATACCATTTGTAATAGTTCAAGCCCACTGTTAGCAGATATTATCCACTTTAACTCGTTACGTATCGTCGTCAGCCTCACGATTTTAAAACGCATCTATTAGGGAGAGATTTTCATACCCTTATAATGAATGCTTCGTTTTCCTGTCCAACCGATGTGAGATCTCACATAATGTCTGTCAACGATTGTTACTATTGGGGATGTGACTAAAATCGTCATTATTAGTTAGAAAAGAGGATGGTTAGGGGTATGTCTCCGAGGTTTTGTAGGTGAAAACGAAAGTAGAGTTATAAGAAGAAAGTGAACAGTATTACACTATTATAGATATATATGGAGGGTCCGTTATCTCCAGTAATTGATGTCGTAGGTCAGCCCTAAACTTCAATTTATCAATAGAGTTCTCGTGCTTTAAATAAAGGTATGGTGAGTGTCAATCTCAGTGACGTAGTCATAGAGATTATAGGAAATCTAACCTAAATGATTAATAACCTAAAGTGAACAATATCGTATCATTTTCAGTCTTTTTCACTTGATAATATGATTAACACTAAAGTGAGCCTAGAGCATAGAGCATGTCTCGGTCCTGCTTGAACCCATCTCAGCAACAATTAGATGATCAACTATGACCTCTAAATGACGGTTAAGTGGAGATAGGGGTGCAGAAACAGTGACAGAATCAATTTGTTCCTCTACCTTCCTTTACGGACGAGACGATTATTGGCACGTACTCGATTCCTTGAGCTCCGAGATTCGAATTTTCCCGAGCTATTTATTATGCTTTTTTTGACGCCAAAATGTGGACGTAACAAAGACATGAAGGAGAAACAAAGGAAGAGAGAGAAATGGTTCATGATTTGGCCCAAAATCCACAACACGACAATCTCCATATTTGTTTCATCTTCCTCGCATAATTGCTATGGACCTTTCTTTCTCCATTATTATTCCACTTCTACCCTCCATTTCTTACCGTATAAAATCACGTCTAATCTATCAGCTTAAGTTTCGTGTACGATAGTGGTTTTCGTGAATCTTCCAACACGATTGTTAAGGTAGCGAATGTACGTTCCATTCCATGTGTTAAGAATCACGGATCTCCACAATAGTACGATATTGTCTACTTTGAGCATAAGCTCTCAGGAGGATTGTTGGGAGTGAGTCTCACATTGGCTAATTTAGAGAACGATCATGGATTTATAAGTAAAGGAATACATCTTGATTGGTACGAGGGCTTTTGGAGAAGCTCAAAGTAAAGCCATGAGAGGTTATGCTTAAAGTAGACAATATCATACCATTGTGAAGAGTCGTGATTCCTAACAAGGGTGCTAGCTAGAAACATCATACCACTGTGGAGAGTCGTGATTCCTAACAAGGGTGCTAGCTAGAAACATCATACCACTGTGGAGAGTCGTGATTCTTAACAAAGGTACTAGCTAGAAACATCATACCACTGTGGAGAGTCGTGATTCCTAACAAGGGTACTAGCTAGAAACATCATACCACTGTGGAGAGTCGTGATTCCTAGCACCGTGATTCCTAACAAGGGTGCTAGCTAGAAACATCATACCACTGTGGAGAGTCGCGATTCCTAACAAGGGTGCTAGCTAGAAACATCATACCACTGTGGAGAGTCGTGATTCCTAACAAGGGTGCTAGCTAGAAACATCATACCACTGTGGAGAGTCATGATTCCTAACAGGGGTGCTAGCTAGAAATATCATATCATCGTGGAGAGTCGTGATTCCTAACAAAGGTGCTAGCTAGAAACATCATACCACTGTGGAGAGTCATGATTCCTAACAGGGGTGCTAGCTAGAAATATCATATCATCGTGGAGAGTCGTGATTCCTAACAAAGGTGCTAGCTAGAAACATGAACAGTATCAAAGAAGAGAGCGAGACAACCACATTTGACAAGACCGGTCCATTAGGTTTAAAGAGACAAAGAAGAAGAGGAGGAGCTACATCTTAAATGACCTAATTCCTTCTCTAAATGGAGCAAAGGAAAGATGAAAGAATAAAGTTTGGTGAGAAGAAAATGGTAGGCATGAGGTAGGCGTTTGATGAAAGAAAGTATCTTTGATGGCGGGTCCTGATGAGATTGGTTGGCCATTAATATATACTCTTCCATCAATTTGAGGGTTTCTTTTTCTGCCTCCCAAATCATGCCAACCAAGAATCTCTCAAAATCAAAATCAAAATCAAATTTTGAAAAAAAACCCATTTGAATTAATGCAAGATTGAAGTAATTTCTTGTCCTTTAGGGGGGGAATTCATAATCTTTTTACTTTACTCATCAAATAACCCAACCCTTCTCCCATGAAAATATCAAGTAAATGAATAATGAGAGAGAGAGAAAAGGTGGCCCATAGCATGTCTATTCAATACAATGAGAGAGAGGGAGAGCTTCCCTCAATCTTCCTTCTACCGAATAAAGTACATTATAAAGCCTCTCCTAAAGTCGATATAGCTCTCGAACAGTCTCCCGTGATTCCTTTCTCTGAAACTTCCTTAGACAAAGTACCCCATTTGTTAGAGAGAGAGTCTATTCAATTCTATGAGAGAGAGGGAGAGCTTCCCCTGAATCTTCAACGGAACAAAGTATATTATAAAGCCTCTCCTAAAGTCGATGTAGCCCTCGAATAGTCCTGACTCCTTTCTCTCGAGCTCTCAAACGAGAGAGAGAGAGAGAGAGAAGGTGGCCCATAACATGTCTAGAGAGAGAGAAGGTGGCCCATAACATGTCTATTCTTCAATACCTCCATGATTTGATTTGCATCTTCTTCCACTCACTCCCACACTCTTCTCCCTATTGATTTCACCACCAAATTTCAATCCCCCCCAACAAAATTTGCCTTATTTAGCAAAATAAACTTCATCTTTTCATCCATTTCACTTCATCATCCAACACCAAACCATGTCTTTCGAAGGAGGAACCAAAGATTTCTCTGAAGGATCTTCATCAACCTCTTCCCCTCAGCCTGGTGGATCAATCCCAAGCCGATACGAGTCCCAAAAACGACGAGATTGGAACACATTTTGCCAATACTTGAAGAATCAAAGGCCCCCAGTTCCTCTTTCCCATTGTAGTTGTAACCATGTTTTGGAGTTTTTAAGGTACCTCGATCAGTTTGGCAAGACAAAAGTTCATGTTCAAGGTTGCATGTTCTACGGCCAGCCCGAGCCACCTGCCCCTTGTACTTGCCCTTTAAGACAAGCTTGGGGCAGTTTGGATGCCCTTATTGGGCGCTTGAGAGCTGCTTATGAAGAAAGTGGTGGCTCCCCGGAGACCAACCCCTTTGCTAGCGGTGCAATTAGGGTTTATCTTAGGGATGTCAGAGAGTGTCAAGCTAAAGCTAGAGGAATTCCTTACAAGAAGAAGAAGAAGAAGACTACTACCACTAATCAATCCAAAGGAGCTGAAGATTCAACCTCTATGATGCACTTTGTCCCTTGATCATTATGGTAACTTATTTCCCCCTCTCATTTCTCGTTCAAATTAAAACGTCTAACGATTAGGGTTTCTGTATACCGTTTTAATCATCTGGGTTATGCTCGACTTACTTAACCGGATCTCCTTTTCCTTAGAATTGCTTCTGAAACAACTACGTGTTATAAACGATTTTCGCGTGAATCAGGTCAAATATAGACAACTCTGTGTCACTTAGAGCTAAACGATTAGTGATAATTCTAACAACAAAATGTTGACTATGAAGTGATGTTTTTTCACAAAGGGTTGAAAGAACATGATTAAGGTAAATTTCATGTCTCATGACAAAGATTATGTCCCAAATTATAATGTGTTTTCATGTTTTATTTTCTTATAATCACTTATAATATAAAGTCATATGATCATATTCAAATCTCTATTTGCATTATATGAGACACCATGGTATTTATTACTTTAATTTCTTAATTAATGACCCACTTATTGCTTTTTTATTGTTTTTAAAAAACCAATTTTATTTTTTTAATTATAAATTTTATTATATAGTTTTAGCTTCGTACTATATCTAGATTTGCTTCTTGTCCAATATTAGATTTTGTGGGACACTGAGTTATATTCCATCATCCAAATTTTTGGACTTGAAAATCTTTTTATATTCCCTATTTTCCCTCTCTTTTTTCCCCCAAAACTTAGCTTAAATTAATTTTCTTCATATTTTATACAAATTTGTATAAAAAAATAACTAGGGTTTGCTCTTTGTCGTGAAAATGTTAGCTCTCGGCGTTACGTGAAGGTAGAAGATCAAACACTAACCTTTTAGTGAAGATATTATGCCTTACCTAGTCGAGTGATACTCGAGCTGACTCATGGATCTTACTAAAAAACACTAGATTATTGTCGTGTCTCAAAATGTAGATGGTGGGTAAGCATATTTATTGCAAATGGGATTTAGCTACATGCATAACCCGAGATTTTAGCTTAAATAGTCAGCACCGTAAAAGTGTGTATAGCTCAGTGATAATTAGCGTATGCCCTTCAACCAAAAAGGCCGACATTTTTCATTTGCAAATAGAAGTACGTAACCTATCTACTGTTGGACGATGAAAGTTCTACATCGGCTAAGGGAATGATCATGGGTTTATAATCCAGGAATACTCTCTTCATTGGTATGAGGCGTTTTGGGGAAGCCCAAAGCAAAGCCGTGAGAGATTATACTCAAAGTGGACAATATCATACCATTGTGAAGAGTCGTGTTCGTCTAACATCTACTACGAGAATTAGAACCTTTTTTTATCTCAAAGACAGAAGTACATGTTGATTACCACCCCTGAATTATGCTCGGTATATTTGCAGGAACTAAACGACGACGGGACAAAAAGAAAAAAGTGAAGGGTTTGTTGTTGATTGAGAGAAGAAATGAATAAGTTACATGTTATTGTTCTTGTTGGGAGAAGTTATATATATATATATTGTGAAGAGGATTGAATGTGTATCAAATTTCATTAAAGCCATTAGTACTTTATGATATCAGAGAGTTTTCATTTCCTTTTGCCTTTTGAATTTTCAGCTTTTAAAATTGCCTTTGGTATCACAAAACTGATCTAAATGTACGTAATTTGCTGAGCTTTGTAATATGTGTGTTGTGCTGTGCTGTGCTGTGCTGCATCCCTCTTTTGTACTTGTTTTCATTTATCAATGTGCTTTCTCTTCCTGGTTACATGCTTCTATGTGTTATGAGTATTTATTTAGGGTTAGAGAATTCGAACATCTGACTTCTTGATCGATCATATATGCTTAAATCATTGAGCGGTTGATAAATTTGCTGATTAAAGATATTACTTCGTAAATAGAGATTTAAATCGATCATCAAGTTGTGAGATTACACATTGGTTTGAGAGAAAAACGAAATATTCCTTATAATGATATGAAAGATTGTCTCTAGTAGTTTTAAAACCTTAAAAGGAAGGGAAAAGGTAGAAGAGAACAATATTTGTTAACGGTGGGCTTGACCCATTACTAATAGTATTAGCAATGGCTATTAGTAATGGTTCAAGCAGTGTGCCAACGAGGACGCTGGCCCACTAGGGAGTGGATTGTGAGATCCTATTGGTTAGAGAGGAGCACTATTTTTACAACCTTCATAAAAACCGAAAGATAATAATATCTGCTAGTCATGGTTAGACGGTCAATATCTGCTAGCCATGGTTAGACGGTTGAGCAAGTTGACTATATATATATATATATATATATATATATATTCGAATTGAAATTAATGTCATTAAATTCCAATCATGTCAAGATACTCTTTCAATGGTCTAATCCATAAGATTAATTTTTAATGCTAATCCACTTAAGCTCGCGGTTTCCTAATTTAGATTACAAAACTTAATTAATTAATCAACGCAAAATTATAACAAATATGTTTCTAATTAAGCTTAATTAAAAAAAAAAAAAAGAAAAAAGAATTAGGTGATAAAATAATTAAAGAGGAAAATGAGAGAGAAACAATGCTGCTGTCTCTTCTTCAATAAAGCTGTGTGGAAAAGAGAGAGTCCTACGCAAACCAACAAATTGGACTTATGAAGCCTATAAGCATTTTAGGCTTTTCTTTGAAAACGACTCCTAATTAATTATATTCGAACCCCACTATCGTTTATTCAATTCTTCAACTCGTTTTCAAAATATGACTCTTCTGACTCGTTGAATTTAGAATTTAAATATTGAATACGAAAATCTGTAGGCCTCTTCTAATAATCGCTCAGTACAGATTTGAAATGCTTTTGAATCTGAAACCTAGTTGGTCGAGACGTACCACTAGTAAGAAAGAGTCAATCCTAGCCTGGTTCTGTATCTAATATACGAAAGACCAAACCAAGTCCCAACAGAGGTGGAAACTACCACACTGGAATACGGGAGCAGTGAAACGCGTAGAGATCGAAAAGATACAACGACGGTGAAAGCACTTTACTAAACCGACACTGAGAGACAAAAGCTAGGAAAGCGAATATGATTAGATACCCCAATAGTCCTCGCCGTAAACAAAGGATACTAGATGATGTGCATTTCAACCCGTGCAGTACTGTAGCTAACGAATTAAGTAATTTCTCTTATACATCCAAGGGAGCGAGAGACCAAATTGTAGTCTAATAACTTTTGGATGAGCCAATATTTATTTTGCTTCAATTTTCTACTCTCTATTTCCTCTTTGTCTGTTGTTCTGCAAGCTCTGTATCCTTTGTCGACACCATTACCCATTATAGGAAAGTAAAAAGTTGTTTCCTTTGCCCACTCTGTAAATCAATCCAACAAACAGTTCAAAAGATTGTTCTACTTATTTCAGTTGTCATCAAATTCATCTTTAAAAATTATACATATTTTTCAACTTTTTTTTCTACAAAATAATTGAATATTTAGCTAAATTAGCTTCCAAAATTAGTATGTTTTTTATATTAAAAAAGGTTCAGGAGCGAAGATGCAAGACCATAAAGTAAAGGACAGAAGTAGATGCAAACATACCGAGTTCAAGAGTGAAAGAAGGCAGAGGCAATGGAATTGCGAGACCGGAAAGTAAAGGACAGAAGATGAACCTATTTACCTATCTCGTGAAATAAGGAAAAGGTTCAGTAGTAATTAAACAAAGAAACATAAAATAAATAATAGTAGAAAAACTCGGTGCTAAACAATTTAATTCTTTTTTTCACCCAATACTCCTAAAAATTATTTTCAAATATATATATATATATATATATATATATATATATATATATATATATATATATATATATATATTTTGTGATGTTCCACATTGGTGGAGGAGGAGAACAAACCACAAACCACCATTTATAATGGTGTGAAAATCTTCCCCTGGTAGCGCGTTTTAAAGCCTTGAAGGGAAGCTTGAAAGGGAAAACCCAAAAAGGACAATATCTGCTAGCATTGGATCTGGGGCGTTACAAATGATATCAGAGCTAGACACTGGACGATGTGTCAGCCTTCTCGCTGTTCCCCAAAGGGAGGTAGATACGAGGCAGTGTGCCAATAAGGACGCTAGGCCCCGAAGGGGAGTGGATTTGGGGGCGGTCCCAATTGATAGGAGGAAGGAAAGAGTGTCAGCGAAGACGCTGGGCAAACCACCATTTATAAGGGTGTAGAAACCTTCTCCTAACAGACGCGTTTTTAAGCTTTCTGGGCAAACCACCATTTATAAGGGTGTGGAAACCTTCTCCTAACAGACGCGTTTTAAAGCTTTCTGGGCAAACCACCATTTATAAGGGTGTGGAAACCTTCTCCTAACATACGCGTTTTAAAGCTTTCTGGGCAAACCACCATTTATAAGGGTGTGGAAACCTTCTCCTAGCAGACGCGTTTTAAAGCTTACTGGGCAAACCACCATTTATAAGAGTATGGAAACCTTCCCTTAACAGACGCATTTTAAAGCCTTGAGGGAAAGTCCAAAAGGGATTTATAAGAGTGTGGAAACCTTTCCCTAGCAGACACGTTTTAAAGCTTGCTGGGCAAAACACCATTTACAAGGGTGTGGAAACCTTCCCCTAATAGACGAGTTTTAAACCCTTGAGTGAAAGCTCAAAAGAGAAAGCTCAAAAACGACAATATCTACTAGTAGTGGATCGATAAAAATAAAAATAAAAATAAAAAAGTCATACCAGAAAAGGGTTGATGTATTATTTAATGGCAGGCTTTGTTTTTAAAGTGTAAAGTGGCGACTGGGGAACCTGGATGAAAGATTTCTGCCAATATTCCTAACAAAATATTTCAACAGAACAATAATGGTTTCACTTTCGCATGCATGCACAGGTCAAAAGCAAGGCATAACACAAGCCACTTTCTCACGTGAGAATATTTCCTGAATTTACAAGAATACCCCTGCATTTGCACGTGTAACAGGAGGCTGTAATTCTTTCTCCTTCAGAAATAAAAGTTATAAAAAAAAAAAAAAAACACACACAACTATAAATTTCATTACCTGATTCAGATGAACATAATAACAGGTGATTAGAGTGATTGTTACTCACACGTTAAGATGTTGGAAGCTTCACAAGAAATGCTGGTTAATCCAAACCTCAGCTCCACAAAATCCTTCGGCCAAAACAAGCTGAAAATCATGAGAGTTTGGAACCAGCATCAACGGTGAGAGGATGTGTGCTTTTTTTAAAAAAAAAGAGCTAAACTGCCATGTATGTACTACTTTTTCTCTCGTTCGGATAAAAGAAGTCTTTGCGTCTTTGTGTCTTTGCTACGTTGTCGACTACGAGTAACAATCTGTTAAAAATGAACGATGGACACAAAATTAGTTGACCCCTTTGTATGATAAAGTAAGTCGTGCAAGCAATAAATTTGAATTGTCACACCATGAACAATTTCCGTATGTATGCACCCTAAGGAGAAGCAATTAACTATAACCGCCCAAGCCCAAGCTCACCGCTAGCAGATATCGTCCTCTTTGGGCTTTCCCTTCTGGGCTTCCCCTCAAGGTTTTTAAAACACGTTTGATAGGGAGGGTTTTCCATACTCTTATAAAGAATGCTTTGTTCTCACCTCCGACGTTACATTAACTTTCTCACATGCCTTTTCACCAATAATATGCAAAAAGAAAACGAAGTAAATAAATAAAATAAAACACGAGTATAATAAGAATGATCAGATTAAGAATTTTCTTCCCGGGAGAGATGCAATAGAATTAATCTTCTCCTAAAATATTTCACATTTTTGCTTTTAACACATGCTACATGTTAATTTCAACTTAATCTCAAGGAAGAACCAGTTGTCCATGACAAAAAAGTATATATATATATATATATATATATATATCAATGCATCTGATATCAGACTGAATGAAAATAAAATCTATAAATTAGTACTAAAATGGTAATGGAAGATGAAAGGTTCACTTTCACTGACAGTGATTCGATGATTGGGGTTCATGGCTTGAAGTCCCCTTCAATGCATGATAAGATCAGTATTTGATGATCTTGGTTCTTCCAATTCTATTAAGGGAGTTCAACTTTCAATGTCTCAGTAATCAAATCATATTGTCTTCAACAACTGATTCTCATGTAGTAGCTCGTGTTTTACGATCAGATAAGATAGGTCACGAAGAAAATAAGTTTATAAATTTTCGAGGCTAATCCATATTTTAATGAAGATGCTTGCCTACACCTTATGGTTCCCCCAACCTAGTCAGCTACCCTTCTGGAAAAGGAATCTTCGAAGCAAACATTCCATTGTTCTTCGTCCCATTTATTGAGATGTCGAATTGTAAATCAGTATAAGCAACGAGGAATTCGAAATTGATCAAAAAAAATCATTGTGAGAATATTAATCTCGAGCAATTCTTGGCTCTCCTTTTTTCGGAAGAAGATAATGTACCTTCTTCAAAGTTTGTGGATGACCATGTCAAAGAAGATCTTCCAATGGAGTCCATCCTCTTGATTCCTAGAAAAAAAATCATCTCTTGTTGAGTTTAAGTTTAGTTGTTCTTTAAGAACTCCCTCCCCCCCTCTATGCAGCCATGGATTCCCAGTAGCTAAGTTCGCACAACAGCCAAACGGAACGGGAAATAATTGATTTCGTGGATACCCCTTGTGATTACTAGAGCAAGGATTGGGATAGGAGAGGAAGTGGGTGCGTTCTAGACACGAAATTCATTTCAACGACTAGGTCATAAGAAGATAACATGAAATAGATTGAACTGGTGCATGTAGGGAGTATCCCTGGGCTGTGGCATCACTCTCTTTAATCCTACTTCTATCCTTTAATTTCAGTTTCATCCTTATTCTAATCTCGAACATAAATCTTTATAGAAGCTTGAGACTCGAACCAAAAGGATATAACTGTAAAATTTAAGACAATTTAGGCTGTTCGAGATCCCACATTGGTAGGAGAGGGGAACGAAGCATTCCTTATAAGGATGTGGAAACCTCTCCCTAGTAGACGCATTTTAAAACCTGGAAGGGAAACCCAAAAGGAAAGCCCGAAAGAGGACAATATCTACTATCAGTGGGCTTGGGCTATTACAATGCCGCTCCAAAAAGAACAAACACAACCTACCCTCGTAAATTAAACAGCCAGTAATCCAAATTTACGAGCAAGTTATGTCAAATTTAGACAAGATTTTTCTCCCAGTAACCTAAAACATATAAATCTTAATAGGATGCAGCTCGTCCCGATCTGTCTCCGGTCGTAACTAAGATAGATCGATTAATCTCCAAGATAAAGCGGAAGTCATCTATCGAGGACAGGACTCGGCAGACGGAAGTCTAGGAGCTTGAATAGCTTACTGAATTAGCTCAGTAAGGCCTACTCTCTTGAATCATGTACGTGAGGCGATTCTCTTAAAGATTTAGATCTAAACAACCATTGTTCTGCTAATGTGTGCTCTACAAAGCCTAAGGAATAATCTAATCCACCAATTCTTGTTCTACAAGTAATGCGCCAGCAGAAATACGATCCTAATATGCATCAATTTCTAATGTAAAACGATCCAGCAAACAAAGAGGATAATCAAACCTGAAGTTCCCTCAATACAGCAAGTAAAGCACGAAGAGATGCAGAAAGTGATCAATGGAGTTAGAAGCTAAGGACTCACCAGCTCCTGAATCTCGCCTGGAGCACTTGATTTTTTGCATCTGAAGGTGCATCTCCATGAGTAGTTGCATTCTCTGATACTCCAAATCCTTCACAAACTGCATCCGCTGCATCTCCAATTCTACCATGTGTCTCTGTTTTGCTACCTCCACTCTCTCAAATATATCGGCAATCGTCCCTATTGCGTCAGCCAGTTTCCGGTACCCTACGTCTCGGTCCTTGAACCTCGGACTCGAGAAATGATTCTCGGAATCCATATCGTCCTTTCCTTCATCGTGTTTCGAGTGTAAATCCTGGCTAAGGTGCGAATTGCAGAAACTCCCGTAGACGTGACTCAAACGACGTTTCTTAGTCCCGGATCGAGGACCAACCGGAATTTTCGGGAACAGCGACATCCCTGTAGTCGTGGCTGTCAAGGCTTTACAGTAAGAAACGGCGGCCGGCGTCGAAGACTTATGGCTGTTGCCGCCTATAAGACTGTCGAGACAAGAGAAGAACGGCCAAGCGCTGACGTACGTTCCACCGGATTCTTGAATTCTCGCCTTCTCGATCTTGTACTTCCTCTTAAGCGTATCGATACGGTTTTTACACTGAATAGCCGTACGAATTGACTTCCTCTCATGATTATGACAGGAGTTGACAGCGTCGGCGACCTCTTGCCAGTGTTTATACCTAAGGCTGCCGCGGTTCAAGTCGAGATGACGTTCGCCCCAGGCTTCGACGAGAGTGGAAGTATCGTCCAAAGTCCAACAGTCTTCGCGAACTGGAAACGTGGAAGCCGACGGCGACGGCTGCGACGGCTGCGACAGAGCCATGGGGAGTAAGGTTGAGTCCAGAGGCAGCGAGTCCGTCGGAAGGAGATGGAAGCGGTTCAGAAATGGGGGTGTTGCCGTTGCTGTTGCCGTTGCCGTTGCCGTTGCCGTTGCAGGCTTTGGATGCGGAAAGGAAGGCAGTGCAATGGGGAGAAAGGAAAGCGGTGAGGAGTGAGTGGAATGGAAAGCGGACGTGTCCAAGCAATTCCGGAACTAAGCGGCATTTGGATCCATTGCCGCGATCTTCCGCGTACTTCGTTTGTTTTTTGGGCCTTGTGCGCGCTACGGTGAATATTTGAATTCTATCAAAATTTATTTGTATTTTTTATTTAATCGATATTCTCAAAAGTATTATTTAATATTTAGTTATATACGGTTCTAGTCGATTTTGTGATTTACAAAATTAATAAATAATTTTATTAAATTTTTATTATTAAAAATTAATTTATTACCTATTTTAAAGTATTCGGATTATCTTCGATAGGGACTAAAATGTTATAAATTTACCCGTTTTGGGATTGAATCGTTAAAAACTAGAGTTTATGGACTAAATTGTAACTTTCACAAAGGGTCGAGGGCTGTAGAAAGAAAATTGCGGTACAATTGCTCGGGTAGTAGTTTTAGTTAATAACGACTTTCTCGTTTGTGGTATGTTTTAGCTCCTCAAACACGTAACATTCCACTTTCTACTTATATTCAACTGAAACAAATCAATAAAAATACATCACATTGAAAAGTCAATTGATATTGCTAATTGATATGTCGCGTTTGTTGGATGATGAAAGTCTCACGTCAGCTAATTTAGAGAATGATCATGGATTTATAATCAAAGAATAATTTTCCATTAGTATGAAACCTTCCACTCAAAGCAAAGCCATGACAGCTTATGCTCAAAATAGACAATATCATACATTGTGGAGAGTCGTGTTCATCTAACATGGTATTAGAGTCATGCCCTAAAACTTAGTCGTGTCAATCGATTGATAAATCCTCAAATGTCGAACAAAGGACTCCAAAAGAAAAAGAGTCGAGCTTCCTCGAATGTATAGTAAAAAATGACTAAGACTCCAAAAGAAAAAAGAAATCTAGCCTCGATTAAAGGGAGACTTACTTTGTTCGAGGGGGAGGTGTTCGATTCATTTATGAGTCAGCGGCCAACTATGGCTTTAAATGAATGATTATGGAGAAACAAGGTTCTTTGAGACAGCATCACATGAACAGTAATAACAAGCGGGTCCACAGATGATAGTTCTTCATAAATCAATTCGTACTATACTTCCCTTATTCTCCATGTAAATTATGGATCATCATTGTTTCTTTACAGTAATGAGTAACATTTACAGCATGCAAGACAACAAAACAACTTTACCCAACAGTGAAAATGCCCATTTTTACAGTTATTTTTTTACACTGATCTCAAGCATGAAGATAAAAAAGAACATTGAAATCCACCAAACCCAGTGAAAAGTAAAAGCATACTCACAGCCAAGTGAAATTTGGAAAGGAATTCTTCCATTGTTCTAAACTTCAGGTATAGATGATAGCAGTTCCTGATGCAAAGAAAATTGTGAGCATTATAATTTACAACATGTTTAAAGCATCATTAGGCAGTGTTGCACCATTACCTTTGAGAACTGCAGATGCAGACGGTTGGAATCGGAGCTTTTAACGGTAGACTCCTCGATGGGATCGGGAGATACGGTTGTCAAAACGGGGTTTAGACGCATTGCAAGAGAAGATTGCAAAAACGAAGCGTTTTTCAAAGTTGGCAAAGTACGTTTTAGCCAAGAGTCTGATGGAGATTTTGGTGGAGGTGGAGCGAAAGACGACCGTGATTGTGAGTAACCGCCGTGAGAACCATGTCGATTTTTCGAATCCTTCTTTCCATTAGTAGCATCTTCTGAAGTTCTCAAATCAGGGGAGTCCCAAGCAGGGCCATCGAAACTTTCATGAATGTCGGTCCCTATAAGCTTTTTGCTATCGAACTCGTGCTTGTTGCCATGTTCTCGACTATTGGAATCACTTTGTTTACTGGGTTTGAAGGGATATTGGTTGTCCAGATCAAACTTCTTGTTGTTAGCCAATTCTGAGCTTGTAAGCTTTGCACTTGTCCCTTTCATGTCCAAAGAATTTGAACTTGAATCTGGAGATTTCATCTTATGTACAGAGTCTATGTAGAGAGTTTTCTCGACTGGACTAGACGAACCGGATTCGTCGCTCAGTAATGCTTGAAAGCTGTTTAGGCTTCTTCTGTGTGGTTCGTCATATCCATCCGTCACAGAATTGATAGCTTTTTCAGTGAAACCACGAGGACTTACATTTGTATGAACAGCTCGGGACGGTTCATCTGCGTAGTTGGATTCGCCCTCGCCCTCGCCCTCGCCCTGCAAATGACTGTATAAAGAAAATATCTTCCCCTCCTGCATATTACTTTTGCTGGATTTTTCTTCTGGCTGCAGCCGAGTTCGAGTTATTCCTTGACCACGACTCGATCGTTTCTCATTTACAGCATCCTTGGAACTCTGGATTTCAAATAATACAGATTCAACAGTTTTAACTTTGCAATCGTCACAAGGCAAATAAGAGAAGAAGATGATACCTTGATTGAGCTATTACGAATTCTACGAACCGAAGTGGCTTGCATTCTCATTCCCGGTACTGGATTCAAAGGGAAGAACGAGCCCTTTAAGCAAAACCGAGGAAGAAAACCACATCCCCGAGCGGAAGTATATCCCGACTCGTCATAATCATCATCTTCATCTTCACTTTCTTCCATGAATATTTCTTTGACATGTTTTGTCTGCACGTGCACGTTCGGCCGACTCTGCCTATTCCCATTCGTTATCGTCTTTATTTCACTTGACTGCTCGATGGGAATGGTTAGTTTTCTGTTGGTATGTGGAAGTGCTTCTGATGCCATTGCCTTTGCTGCAGGCAGAAATCGATCCATCATGAAATTCCGAGCATGTGGATCCATGGAGGAGGCTGCTGCTGGAGGTTGAATTTCTGAACCATCCAATCCACTTACTCCGCTAAAACTACAATTCAAGAAGAAGGATTCCGATCGATAAAATCGATCATTTGCATCCCTGTAAACCTCCTCGCCGTCGTCTTCTTCGTCGTCATCATCGTTTCTTGACTTACAACTGGCCATCTCTTCAACTGTTTCTCTGTCATTTTTATCTAATGAATCATCTATGGGAGTAGGAACTTCTTGGTTTACTTTATGGGTTCTTCCGGGTGGGAGTTTCGGAACAAGCGGAGGCCGTTTCGAACTCTGAGTTGTTGTAGTGCCTTCATCCTTGGGTTTACCTGGAGTTTGCTCCCACACAAAAGGAACAGTTCCAGGGTTCCTCACTGGACCAGATTTCAATTCTGATTTATATACAGGAAGAGGAGGAATTTTGGGTTCAGGTCTGGTTTTTTCATGAGTTTCTGGTGATGTTCCTGTAGATGTAAAACGCCTCACAGAAAGAAGAGGTTGATCAAAATCCAGTTGTTTCTCTTCCATCAAGTTCCTTAATGAAACCATGTGGTAGTTCCTGGGCAAGACCTCGATTGTATTAAAACACTATATAGAGTAACAAAGCTCGGTTGGTGCTAAAAAAACAACCTCAGCTAAGATCGGTAACGACCCAAGTCAACCGCTAGCAGATATTGTCTTCTTTAAGCTTTCCTTCCGGATTTCCTCTCAAAGTTTTTACAACGCGTCTGCTAGGGAGTGGTTTCCACAGCCTTATAAAGAATGTTTAACCGATATGAGATCTCGCAATCCACCCCCCTTGGGTGGAGAACCAACGTCTTCGCTGGCACACCGTTCGATGTTTGGCTCTGAGACCATTTGTAACGGCTCAAAGAGGACAATTCTCATCTCCAACTGACCAATATGAGATCTCACAATTCACCCCTTGGGTGGGGGCCCAATATCCTCGCCAGCACACCGCTCAGTGTCTGGCTCTGATACCATTAATAACTGTCCAAAGAGGACAATATCTACTAGCGGTGGACTTGGGCTGTTACAGGATCAAAGTTGTTAAAACGCGTCTGCTAGGGAGAAATTTCCACAACCTTATAAGGAATGCTCCGTTCCCCTCTCCAATCGATATGGGATCTCACAATTCACCCTCTTGCGTGGGGGCCCAGCGTCCTCGCTGACACACCGCCCGGTGTCTAGCTCTGCATTTGTAACAGCCCAAACCCACCGCTAGCAGATATTGTCTCTTTTGGTTCGTTACGTATCGTCGTCAGCCTTACGGTTTTAAAACGCATCTGTTATGGAGAGGTTTCCACAACCTTATAAGAATGCTTTGTTCCTCTCTCCAATCGATATGGGATCTCACAATCCACCCCTTGTCCTTGTTGGCACACCGCTCCCCCCCCCCCCCCCCGGCCCTACATGCAGACATTGTCCTCACTGGCACACTGCTCCCCTCCACAGCCTTCTAAGCAGATATTGTCCTCGCTGGCACACCGCCTGGTATCTGGCCGATACCATTTGTAACGGCCGAAAGAGGACAATATCTACTAGCCGTGAATTTGGACAGTTACAAGATGTTTATCTGATCTACTGACTAATACATGACAAGAACTTAAGATTTTGCTTAAGCTCAATAATCAAAGGAAAACAAATAGAAACAGAGGTTTTGGGGGATTCTAAAAGAAATTTAACAGGAAATTTGGAGTTCGCATGATGCACTTTCCATCACTAATTCAAAGCCCACAAGAAATCCACTTCGAATGAACTTGGAACTCACAGAATCATTTCATCAAACAACTTATATTCATTCTCAACGCATCCTTCAATCAGCCCTCACAATAACTTAACGATCAAAACAACACTCATCCAGAATATGAGATTTCGAAGCAATAATCAGATAAACAACTTGAATTAGCTAATTCGTCCAGATTGCAGAAAGAACAGTAACATCAAACATCAAACATAAAACTCAGATAAACAATTTGATTTTAAGAAGCTATGCAGTAGCAAAAACAAACTAACCGCAATCACAGATGAAGGTAGAGAAGCCTTTTTTATGTTCGCACCGACTCAAAAACGAGTTCGATCTACTGCTTGCAGACAGCGAGCAAATACAAGCTGTATTAGCAAAAGAAATGAAGCGACAGAGAGAGAGAGAGAGAGAGAGAGAACTTTTATCCAAGAATCTGTTCCCAACCATGCATGAAAAAATTTAAAAATGAAAGAGAAAATAATAAAGAGAAAGGGACAGATAGAGAGAGAAGGTGAATTAGTGCGTGGGTCAGTGTGGAACTTGCAGGGGACGGCCATGGCAGAGGTTGAGTTTACCTGTATTTAATGGAAGACGACAAATTGTTCGTAAAGATGAATATGTAGGTTTCGTTTGGGGAAAATTTTGTATATACTCCTTTTTAAATAAAATTTAATTATCTTGGGTTCAATTCGAAATTAAATCCGATTAGGAGGAATATCCGATTTTACTATATAATTAATTGGAATTTAAATGGTATTTTAGTTTTAAAATGCTTGTATTTTAACTTTTTATTTCTGAAATTTATAAAAAATACTTTGTTTTTGTTTTTTTTTTCCTAAAATAATTCTATTTTTTAATTGATTTCTAAATTTTTATATTTTTAAAATTAATGAGGTTTCAAATATAATTTTGAATATTTATAAGTTAAATTAATATAAAAAATATATTCCTCCACTTTACAATTTATCGAAAAAAAATATCTTTGAATTTTCAAAAGTTAATGGCGTAACCCACATTCCTCTGTATTATACTTGCGCAATGCACACACTTGACTATTTGCCTTTCGTTAATAAGGGATTTTTTCTTTCATAGTCACTAATATGTTTGTTTCGTGTTTTAATTTTTGTTCTCCGAAGTTAAAAAAAGAAGAATTAAATGATATAAAATACCTATAAATTATGAGTTTTATTTGTTAGACGAACACGACTCTCCACAATGATATGATATTGTCCAATTTGAACATAAGCTCTGATGTTCTTGCTTTGGGCTTCCTCAAAATGTTTCATATCAATGGAGAAAGTATTCTTTAACTATAAACCCATGATCATTCCCTAAATTAGCCGATGGCCATTAACGTCCCACAATTGCAATTTTGTTGCACATACAATTGCAATTTTGTTGCACATAGTTTTATAAGTAAAATGTCATGTGGAGGAATAATTGGCGTAAAGAAGAAATATTTTTCAATAAAAGTATTTTTAAATATTTTTAAAAGTTAGGATTATTTATTTATTATTTTATTATTATTATTATTTGTGTCCAAAACGATTATTATTTTTTTTTTTAATGTTTTTTTAGCAGAAAAAAAAGTGCGGAGGAAAAAAGAAAAAGAGAAAAAGAAAAAGCGCGAAGCCAAAAAATGAAAAACGATTTTAGTTCAGCGCGGGGGAAGTTATCGCACCCAAACGGGCTACTGTTCGCCCTCTTGGAGGTGTGCCATTCCGCGCAGAACTGCAATCTCTGTCTCTCTGCGAGTAAATCGCATTTGCCGTAGGCGTCGATCAGCTAATTCGTCATCGTTAAATTGCAGGAAGCCCGAGCGATGAGAGCGACGATCGAGGATGCAGATGCGCGAGGTTTAATGCTTATTCAATCCACTATTTGCCGTGAGGAGAGGATTCCGGTTCAGAAGAATTGAACCATTGATGCCTGGTTGACGGTGAATGGCGGCAAACTTCGGAATCGGCACTTCACAGAAATTTATGGAGGTATGAGTTTGAAATCTGTTACTTCGAAGAGTCAAATAGTCTTGTTTAATATTGTTTAGCGTTTGAGAATTGAAGGCGATGCCAGTTAGCCAGATGGGAAATTGAGAGGTTTGAACTAAATGTTATGAGATTGAAATTTATTGATGTTCATATTTTTTGTTTGAACATTGGCGGCTGTAGCTGTTTCTTACTGCGTCATTACCCTTGAAATCCAATAGGGGAGGAATAATCGGTCCATTATACTCATACTCTCCCTGGACCAAGAAATCTGTGGTTAGGTAAAGTTTTGTCTAAATGAAGCTTATGTCACTAACCATTTGAAATTATCTATATGCTTGGAACTCTGATCTTTTATTGGTTGTTCTTGTCATGGGATTATATTCTTGAACTTCCCAACTTAAACAACTTGAGATCCTATGTCGGAGATTGGTTGGAGAGGGGAATGAGACATTCCATGTAAGGATGTAAAAACTTCTCTCTAGCAGACGCGTTTTAAAACTGTGAGGCTGATGACGATACGAAACGGGCCAAAGCGGACAATATCTGCTAGGGGTAGGTTTAGGTTATTACAAATGGTATCAGAGCCAAACACCAACGGTGTGCCAACGAGGACGCTGTCCCCCAAGAGGGTGGACTGTGAGATCCCACATCGGTTGGAGAGGGGAATGACAGAATCCTTATAAGGATGTGGAAATCTCTCCCTAACAGACACGTTTTAAAAATGTAAGCCTGACGGTGATACATAACTGGCTAAAACGGACAATATCTCCTAGCTGTGGGTTTGAGCTGTTCAAATGGTATCAGAGTTAGACATTGAACGGTGTGCCAGCAAGGTTGCTTGCTCCCAAGGGAGTGGATTGTAAGATCTCATATTAGTTGGAGAGAGGAACGAAGCATTCCTTATAAGAATGTGGAAATCTCTCCTTAACAAACGCGTTTTAAAACCGTAAGGCTGACGACAATACATAATGGGCCAAAGCAGACGATGTTTGTAAGCAGTGGGCTTGAGTTGTTACAAATGATATTAGAGTCAGACACCAAACGATGTGCTAGCGAGAACATTGGGCCCCTAAGGGGTGGATTGTGAGATTCTACATCGGTTGGAGACGGGAAAAAAACTTTCTTTATAAGCATGTAAAAATCTCTCCCTAAAGACGCATTTTAAAATCATTAGGCTGACAACTATACGTAACGAACCAAAGTAGACACTATTTACTTTGCTAGCCGTAGGTTTGGGTTGTTACAATAACCCTCGATTACTTTAAAGGTGAGATCCGATTTCTCTCAATCAACGGGAGAAGTCTGTACTGTCATTCGTTTGAGATAGTCAAAACCTTTACGAATAAATGTGTACTCTGTTTACCTTGAACTACAACTTGGAACAAGTTCTTCCTTGGGGAAAGAGTACTTTTAGGGTGGTGTTTTGTGTGGTAATGTTTCATAGGAGAGTGGTGGCGATACTCATCTGTTTAGAGGTATGTCATCTGTCTAGAAACTCTGGACGTTTTTCATTCACTTTTCCAATCCGTGTACTTTTCTGATTTGGTACTTCATGTGTGCTGTTTCTTGTTTTATTCAATATATTTCATGTCGAGGTGTTCGATTAATGGTTATCGTGCAAATTCTAAATGATGTACTTAACAAGAAACTTAGTTCTTAGATCTTACGTCGGCGTGGGAGAGGGGAACAAAACATTCTTTGTAAAGGTGTGGAAACTTCTCTCTAACATACACATTTTAAAATTATGGCGACGGCGATGTGTAACAAGCCAAAACGGATAATATTTGCTAGCGGTGGACTTAGGCTGTTACAAATGGTATAAGAACTAGACATCGTGCAATATGCCAACGAGGACACTGGGCCCTAAAGGGGGTGAATTGTGAGATCTCACATTAGTTGGAGAGGGGAACAAAGTATTTGTTATAAGAGTGAAAATTTCTCCCTAGTAGACACGTTTTAAAACCGTGAGGCTGACAACATACATAACAGACTAAAGTAAACAATATATGCTAATAGTGGGTTTGAGCTGTTACAGAAAGAGTGTTGGAGTGATGGAGAGTCATCCGTACGAATTCGTTCGAACTCCCAAAGGGATTAAATCAGTATCTGGGGATATTCAGTTTGCATTTGAATGGTCATCCAATGATCCTAGTTCTCTGTCGAGGCAAGTTAGTCTGTTGATAACGAAGAATTCTAGGTTGACTGGTGGTCAGGCTCATACAATAAAACCATGATTAATGTTGCCATATGGGACATGAAATCTTCTGTTACTCTTTAGAACTGGTTGTGATTAGATAATCTCATTTTTTTTTTCAGAAGTTCTGTTAGAGGCTTATAGATTAAATTAGTTAAGTTCAGGAGATTGTCGCAACAATTCGTTTCTTAGTTTCTTAGTCTTAAATCTATCGTATCTTTATCTAGTGGTATAGAGTTAAAGGTCCACATCATCTGGATAATCAATTCGGTTATTGTGGTCAGACTCTATTATAGATTTTTTACCACATTCTCTATAGAGCCCTCTTATTTCTTCCTTCTCCGAGCTCGAGTAATGAAAGAAGGAATCGAAAATAAAGTATCAGCAACAACAGGTTTTATTACGGGACAGTTCATGATGTTCATATCGATCTATTATATGCTTATGGGTAAACCTCATACTAGGTCTGTCGTATTTTTGGAACCATCACAAAAAAACTTTTTGATTACGAATTTACTACCAGAAAGACTAAAGAGTTTGTTATTCCTGGAACATCTGCACTAGAACGAAGTTTAATGGGTTCCTCAAATGACAGAGAGTGATAAATCTCAAGTGAAAATGATACACAGCTAATCTCAAAGTAAGCAGTGATGTATCTTGATTCCTAAAACAAGGACTAACCATACAATTGCTTTCTAACTAGAACAAGCACTGGCCACGTGCTGATGTCAATCAGGGATTAGGCGGCTGTTAAGTGCAGCTTCAAAGCGACTGCAAGACCCAGCTCTCATCTCTGTACTCATATCATTCTCCGGTGCTGGGTAGTAATCCAACCTTAGTTGGACATCTCGTAGATACGGAATATTAAGCAGAAAATTCATGAAGTGTTCATAAGCTGTTCCGTGTATAAATAGCTTCCTCAGAGTGAGGCACTCTGCTAATAGCCCTGCAGCTGGATGAGATAGGCTCCTCTGGTTGAAACTCCTGTCCTGTGGTGGCCAATAATCAAGCTCTGTAAGTCCTAGGCTACCTATACCATTTAGAAAGAACCTCTCCCACAAGGTGAGATCCATCTGGCCTGATGGGCAGGTTAGCGCATAGCCTATTGTGTCACTACAATCCAACTTCATCTTCGTTAGCTGAGGGTATTGTCCAAGGATGTTTAACCCAAATGTATCCATTGGTTTGTGCCGTCCCCGACAGTCCCCTTCCACTTTGATCTGAATCTCTTGCAGAACTGGGCAGTCATCTAAACCAGCTGACTGCAATGGACTCAGGAAATCACCCACTCCAATCCATAGAGACAGATACTCCAAACGATCCCATCTCTTCCATAATTCACTACCATTGCTCTCCATGGAGAAGGAACAATCAGGGTCAATGGAGTGCTTGGATCTCTTCCTCTTCCTTGAATATCCGCCATTGTTTTCCCCCTCAAAGAGACTATAAGTGGAACAACTGGTAAGTTCATCAACTTCGTCGAGGTTGAAGTTCCCAAGTTCACAATCTTCTCCAGAGCCTTCCCATACACAATCGACATGAACACGACGAATCCGATCTTGAATTGGCTCTAGAGCTCGGAAAGAAGCTATGGTATGAAGATTATCACAGCATGAAATTTTGACGTCCACGAGAGTTCTCTTGAGCAAACTCACCATTGTCCTCAAACCCTTCATTGTAATTTTCTTACATCCCTCCACTTCGAACTTGGATAACCTCACACATCCCCTACCAATTTCTATCAAACCCATATCAGTTAAATCCGCACAATTCTTGATCGACAGCGATTCAAGCCCTTGACAAAGTGCAATCCCATCGAGCCGTGAACCCACCGCCATGCAGATTCCATGAAACTGCCCAAGCTTAAGACTCCTCAATTTCCGGCATCTAGTGTTCAGAACCTCTAGTGCCGGTCCGCTATCCCGGACATTCTTAGCAACATCCAGAAGCAAGTCCTCTAGCAATGGCAATCCGGAGAATAGCTCAATTAGAGCAGCTGTGCTAATTCTAGCGTCTTCTGGCGTGAAACCATCGGCGGAGGGGTCTCCTCGGACACTCGCCATTGTCGAAGTATCCGCAAGGTGAAGAAGGCTAAGTCTTGGACAATTAGTAGCTATAGCGGACAGAGTTTCATCTCCTACAAACCCAAAATACCTGGGATCAAACGTGCACGCCATGAGAAGCTGGCTGAGGTTGGGGCAAGCCTCGGTAATGGTTAGTATATCCGTCGATTTGAAACCATCAGTGAACGACGTTGTCATCAAATTTAGCTTCGAAATTGATTTAGCTGTCAGAGGATTGGCTAGAAGAACCGGCGGAATGTCCTCAATCCAGTAGTAGAATTCCGATAAATCCAGTGTGGATAGAGATCGACAATGTTCGAAAATAGGGGCAAGGTCCTCCCCAGGGGCGGATTGCGGCCGTTGATGCCACCGAACCAGCTTAACGTGGCGCAATCCTGGCCATTGACGAGCGAGAATCTGAAGGGTAGTTGAGGATCGCACATAGACGGTGAGAGACGTGACTAATGGAAAGAGGCCGCGGAGGCGGTGAGCGAGAAGATGGGGATCAGGCAACGAGCAGAGGAACACGTGTCCCCACGGCGAGACAAGCGAGAGGTCCAGGTGGGTTACAGATCTGAAGCACGTCGGGATCCCGTAGAGGTCTTGAGCGTTCCCCCTCAGTGAGAGAGAAAAGCGCGTGGCCCTCTCCAAAGACAAGAATTTCCGGCATACAAGAGACAGCGAGTTCCTCGTCCGGGTGTCGGAGACCATCGCCAGTATGTTCGACAGGAGAACGTCCGGCAAGTCATTTATCGAAGTTCCGACCATTTCAGCCGACGGCGTTTCCCGGTCGTGTGCTCGTTAATCAAAGCATCCCTCTTTGATTGCTTGACTTTCTTCTTTCCTGGCGATTTTCCGCGCCTTCTCCTCCTTTTCTTTTCTCAGCTTCGTTTGGGAGGGAGAGATACAGTTGTCGAAACCGGTGGATTTGTCTTGCAAGGGAGAGCCACGTGAATACGATGTATCTGGATCAGGGAGTGGCTCTTCACGATCTTCCCTGGCGCGTGAGTTAACTAACGAGGGTAAATTCGTCCAATTGGACCATTTTTATCTTGTGTGACTCCCCCTGTATCCTGATATGGATGAGACCTCCCTGTCACCAACTCTCCCGAATCTGACCTTCAAGCTTTGCAAGGAGATAATTGTTTAAATTTTTATTTTATTTTATTTTGAAAATTTCATTTCTTCTTTATTCAATTCACATCTTCTTAAATTTTTTTCACAAGGATTCTCGATATGTAGGAATCACGGCTCGTATGATATTGTCTACTTTGAACATAAGCTCTCCTGACTTTGCTTTGGGCTTTTCTAAAATGCCTCGTACCATTGGAGATTTATTTTCTTAGTTATAAACCTATAATCATTGTCTAAATTAGTCAATTTAGGACTCTCTCCCACCAATTTTCAACGTCTTACATTTCCTAATTGTCTACTTTAAGCATAAGTTTTTGTGGCTTTGCTTTGGCCTTTCCCAAAATGACTCTACCAATGGAAGTTTATTTTCTTCCTTATAAACCCATAATCATTCTCTAAATTAGTCAATTAGGGACTCTCTCCTTTAGGAAGGTAAAGAAACTTTTGGATATGGTCTTAACGTACCACACTCTCAAGAATGCGAAAGCACTACCGTAGAAAAACCTTATTATGACTTTTTATTTGGAATATCTTAAAAGAAAGAAATTAGAGAATATTTGTAGAAATGACGGACTTATACGATACTTTTTGACAATTTTGTTTATCAAGCTCTGTAAACTCTTAGTTTTCGTTTCCCTTGTGATGGACCGAGAAGAGGAGGTACATGTCAAGTATCCGCTTGGGATTATGTCTTCTTAGAGCTATTTTGGATCTCTAGTATTTTTATTTTTTATAACTATACCTCTCTCGTTCAAATGGTCTCTTATAAATTTTTTTTTAAAAAAAATCTCATTTTAATGATGAAATTGGAATTAAATAGTTAGATTGTCTTGAAGAGTAATCTGTTAGACTTGAAAGCAGATCTTTTTTTAAGTCCATTTTGAATTATGCCTGCTGCCGTCAACTCCCTATCAACTCTAACTTAAATTCCACCACTCAGTCAGGATCGCCTGTTTTTGTTAGTGCCTAAACATATATACCTTTTGTATTGCACTTTCAATTTCTCATTTATTGAATCCTACAGTTACTTCCAATTACTACTTTTGAATTTCATACCTTTTTTCTATTCCTTTTTACTGCTTGATTTCATTTGGGGCTCATTTGCAGAATTATGATGATTGCTAGTTTGCTATTGCCTTATGGGATTTGGATTGTTCACCTTGGAATTGCCCAATTGTATGGAGAAGGCAACAGACAGCAAGCATCCAATACAAAAATAACAAGGGCTGCTACCTGGTAACGTTTACTTGTTTACTTGTTTACTTGCGAAAATGAGGAAACTATTGAGAATTGTTGCGAGAGGAGTCCTACATCGGCTAGCTAAGTAAGGAGTTAGGGGTTGATCATGAATTTATAAGTAAGAATATATCTCCATTGGTACGAGACATTTTTGGGAAACCAAAAACAAAATTACGAGAGCTTATGTCCAAAGTGGACGATATCATACCATTGTGGAGAGTCATAATTTTTAACATAGTATCAGTGTCATATCCTTAACTTAGCAATGTCAATAGAATCCTCAAATATCGAACAAAAAAGTTGTGCACCTCTAGTCAAAAGTGACTCAAGTGTCGAACAAATGACGTATTTTGTTCGAGCACTCCTGAAAAGGAGTCGAGCCTCGATTATGGAGAGACTATCCGAGGGTTCCATAGGCCTCAGGGGAGGCTCTATGGTGTACTTTGTTCAGGGGAGAATTGTTGGGAGAGGACACATTGACTAATTAAGGGGTTGATTATGAGTTTATAAGTAACAATTACATCTCCATCCGTACAAGGCCTTCTAGAAGAAAAAAAAAAAAAAAATCTTATACTTAAAGTAGATAATATCAAATCATCTTCTACTAAAATAACCAACGCGAGATTCAATTCCAATAATCCTTAACATCCTCTTTTGCTCTCGAATAGCCTCCCAATAATTTGAAGTATCTAGTGTTGGATATTTATTTAGCTTGATGTGTATGTTGATAAATATCTAGGGTCAATTCCAAATATACTCATAACTCTGGACCTTTGTTCTAAATAAATTGATCAGTTTCTCATGTATTATTTTTATTTAAACTTTTTTTGAAATAAAAAAATTCTCTCTTTAATATTTGGCCAATTTGTGAATCTTTGTTCGATTTCGTGGCTAGTTGCGACAGTATTCAGTTGCCAACGAATTCAAAAGTTTTAAATACATATATGATAGATGGAAGTCATGAAATTTGGATCCATAATGTTTTTCTTCGTCTCTTTGCCCATGATGGTTGCAATCAAATCATTCTTACATAATTTTGATTGATTTATTTCTAAATTTATCACCTCTGTTCATCCCTCTCTCCTCCCATCCCCCACCATTTCTTTCTCTAATGCTTGTGTCATTCGGGACCATCTATCTTCCATTTGGTCTCACGAACAAATTGAATGATTGTTTGTACTTAGCGACGAAGTAGGAAGGAAACGGTTCTTTTTGGAATTCTCCTCAAGGTTTTAAAATGTGTTTGATAGGATGAGGTTTCCACACCCTTGTTTCGTTCCCCTCTCCAACTGATATGAAATTTCACAATCCACCTCCCTTGGGGGCTAGCGTTCTCACTGGCACACTGCCCTATGTTTGGCTCTGATACCATTTGTAACAATCCAAGCTCACCACTAGAAAATATTGTCTTTTTTGGGCTTTCCCACAAGGTTTTAAAACGCGTCTGATAGGGAGACATTCCTATACCCTTATAAGGAATATTTCGTTCTCCTCTCCAACCGATGTAGGATCTCACACAGCAAGAGGACAAAATGAAGTAGCTAGCACAAAATTGTATGTAATTGGCTACGAAATGAAGCGTTCATTATGTTTATTGGTGAAACTTTATAAGATTAGCATTGGAATGATAAGAATATGTTAGTAGGACACAATAATATCATCAATTGACCTTGGCCTAAACCCTATGTTGGGGTTGGTTACTTGGATGCGCATTTTGTTTTATGTACGGACATACATGTTTGATGGAATTTATAGGATTAACATGATGGGCTAAAAAGGTGCTTTAGGCCTGGGAGGAGCGGAGCATCTAAAGTTCTCTTTATAAAGCATAAAGCATCTTAAAACAGGTCATAATGAATTCTATACTCATCCATAACAGGGAAAAGTCATTTGAATGATTGGCTTTTAGTGTAGGCTAAATTTGGACGCTCATTCGAATAAATCTCATGTTGGGTGGTCATTGCTGGATTCTTATCATTATTATTTTATGTTATCCAATTGTTAGTATGTGGTATATGTGTGTGATTTGTGGGCATCCCTCATTGCTTTGGAAATTGACTACTTAACTTGATTTTGTGCTCTTTCATATAAAGTTGTGGGCCTTCCATATCTTTCTCTGGATTGGATTATCTCTTTTATGCTGCTAAATTGAAAAATGACATGGTTTTGCTTCTTTTTCCATATTTACTTAAACTCATACTCGACGTTCTCGGTAGTGTTTGGGTGAATTTAATTGCTTGTGAGTTGCAATGAGATCGATATGGCAAGTGGAAACTAGATTTTTCTTAGTCTTCTTTTTGAGTATGTTTAGTGAGAATAGGATAGGACACGTTTACACACATACACACGGGATCGTGCAACTGATGTAATAGACGTGATAGGTGAGATGGTTGTCTACTGATTCTAACACATCTCCCAATCGGCTTTATGATTTTAAGTGACGTTGAAAATCCAGTCCCTGTTTTGCTTATTATATTATCCTACTTTGCGATATCTATACAGTTGAACTTGAGTTATGATCATTGATGTTATTCATTAAATTTTGAATCTATGGAATTAAAATATGTTATGTGAGTTTATGTCATTTCTTGAAGTGGTAAAAATTCTCTTCACCTTCCCTTCCTATGGTTGGAGATTTTGTTGGATGAAAGCTCACGTCAGCTAATTTAGGGAATGATCATGGATTTATAATAGAATACTGTGTCTATTGGTGTGAGACCTTTTGGGGAAGCCCAAAGCAAAGTCATGAGAGCTTATGCTCAAAGTGGACAATATCATATCATTATAGAGAGTCCTGTTTATCTAACATGGTATCAGAGTCATGTCCTAAACTTAGCCATGTCATTAGAATCCTCAAATGTCGAACAAAAGTATTGTGAGCCTCGAAGGCATAGTAAAAAATGACTAAGACTCCAAAAGAAAAGGAGTCGAACCTCGATTAAAGGGAGGCGTACTTTGTACGATGGAAGGTGTTGGATGAAAATCCCGATCATGAATTTATAATCAAAGAGTACTGTCTCCATTAAAATGGACGACTCTCCCGTTTGCTAGAATGTGCCGGTAATTACTAATTACTCCAACTGTACAGCAGATTAAGTATATAATAACTCATCTTGTGACAGGGGTTCAATAAATGGGTAGGAATTTAATAGAAGAAATTATATACATTCATTCATTTGCTTGAAAACATGGCTTTGAATACATAGTTGGAATTGAAATATAAAATAAAATAAAATTTGCAATCTTATCCTTTGGAGCGTAGGATTCTATTAGGATTAGGTTCTTCGTATTATTTGGGACCGGAAATCGACCGGTATAGAATTAAACATTTCTTTTCTTTCATTAATTCGAGAGATTTCAAGTACCCATAAACCTAATGTTACAAGTGTTAGACGAACATGACTCTCTAACAATAGTATGATATTGTCCGTCATTTGAGGATTCTATTGACATGGCTAAGCTTAGGATATGACTCTAATACCAAGATAGATAGAATGGCTCTGATACTATGTTAAATGAACATGACTCTCCACAATATATGATATTGTCCACTGAACCTAAGCTCTCGTGGCTTTTCTTTGGGCTTTTTCAGAAGGCTTCATACCAATAGAGAGAGTATTTCTTGATTATAAACTCATGATCATTTCCTAAACTAGTTGATGACGTAGGACTAAGAGAGAATATTCCGAGAGGGAATATTCTGCTAAAATGACATATTCATCATACTGGATTTAGAGAGAATGCTATACCCACCGGCCCAAGTAAAGTTGATTTTTTGCTTGGGCTTACATGTCATTTCTGCTGGATTTAGACCTTAAAACACCATTAAAAAAATGTTTTATTTATTTATTTATAAATAAACTATTTTCCTCCGAGTTTAAATTAAAAGTTTAGCGTCAAATAAAACCTTCTAATAATTCTATAAACTAAGTTATTAGACTTTTAATTTGATATGATATGTTGTTTGAACTTTTAATCTTGGATTTAATTTCATCGGTTAATTTGATATTTTTATCGTTCACAAACTTATAAGACACAAACAAATGTTAGGATTGATACCAGTTGTTAGTTCTGATATCAGTTGTTAGGATCGCTTGCTCAACAATGCACACACTCGATCAACACTCAATCAAGATGAACACAAAGAATAGGAGAGAGAAAATTTGAGGAATATTGGCTAAAGGTTTTATCGATGACTTTAGGTACGTACAACGAGAGAGAATACAGAGAACGACCAGAGAGAGAAAATTCAAGGAGAAATATTGGCTTAAACGTTGACTTCAGGTATGTACAATAAGAGAGAATACGGTGAACGAACGACAGGACAAGAGAGAATACAGTGAACGACAAGAGAGAATTCAATGAGGAATATTGGCTAAAGGTTTTATTGATGACTACAAGAGATAATAATAGAGAGAACGACAGGAGAGAGATAATTCAATGAGGAATATTGGCTAAACGTTTTATTGATGACTTCGTATATGTAAAACAAGAGAGAATACAGAGAACGACACGGCCAAATGTGGAATATATATGGTTTCAAGTTTTATTGATGACTTCAAATATGTACAACAAGAGATAATACAGAGAACGACATCACCTAAATATATCTCGTGATCAGTCTCCATATCCCAACAACTACAATTTTTCAAAATATTAGAATTATTAATCCAATTTTAAAAACGCAAACAAAATTTTAAAAAGTACTCTTATTTATTTATTTTTTTATTATATATGTTTCGGTTTTGAAAGAAAATTGCAGTATTTATAGGTTTAATTTTGTAGAGTAAAAAATTAAATTTTTATTACGGGCGCTTAGTATTTTTCTAAAAATAAATATTTAGCCTAATTTTTAATTTTGTGGAAATGAAGGGTAAAATATGTAGTAACTCTGTATTTATTACCGCCAGGGGGCGTATGGGGATATATCGAGTTTTCGTTTCTATTTACTTTTCTCACTCATCTTCTAACCCTAAAGCTCGGCGGCAAATATTTTCCTACCGCACAGAGAGTTGCAGAAACAGGTAGAGGAGACGAAAATGTCTGGAATTGGACCCATTTCACAGGATTGGGAACCTGTTGTCATCAGGAAGAAGGCTCCCAACGCCGCCGCCAAGAAGGACGAGAAAGCTGTGAACGCCGCCCGCCGCTCCGGTGCCGAGATCGAAACCTTAAAGAAATGTTTGCTCCTATTTCCATTTCTCTTTTCTGTTTTATTTCCATTATTCATCATCAATCCTGCAGCATTTTTTTCTTTCGTGTTTGTAGAATGAGTTTTGATCTTGAATTTAGAGATATCATTATCGCGTTTTCTTTTTTTTTTTTTTTTACTGAAATGGTGCTCGATTGTGGAAATTTGTTTATCGCTCTTTGATGTTCGCTCGAACTGATAGATGATGAACTAGTTCCATTGTGATTTGTTCGTTGAAATTTGACGTTATCATCGTTTTTTGAATACTGATTGTATTATGACTCGTGGTTCATTCTGGCTTTTCTCATTTGGGAGATATTTAATCCTTTCGGTCTATATCTTATCTATGTGTTGTTAATTGGTCAATTAATTAGACTCGGTTCATGTGTTCTAAAACTTCTTGTTGAAGGTAATATTATGAACATTCTAGAATAAATTAATTTCGCATATGTTTCAACAAGAACAGAAAAAAGAAAGAAAATCAGTTCACTTCAGATGAATTTCTTAGCCACTTATTCCCTTTTCTCCTTTAATTTTTTCATGAAACCACTAAATTAAAGCCATTTTTTCCGTATTGTGATTTGTTTTTTTCTTTCTTTCTTCAGCTAATGCTGGAACAAATAAAGCTGCCTCTAGCGGTACCAGTTTGAATACCAGGAAGTTGGATGATGAGACAGAAAATCTCTCTCGTGAGTACATTACATCTTAATGCCTTCTACAGATAAATGTAGGCGGCACTTTCCAAATGGAAGACGATGAATCAACCTTAAATTTTGTGGTCTATTTTTGATCCCCTCCTTACCTGACAATATTAATTACTTGCTAGTGTTGAGATTTATTTTGTTCTCACTATTTTTATTGCGTTCATTATGTATGTATGCATGTATGTATGTATGTATGTATGTATGTTGACTTCAGAAGAGTATTTACTATGTGCTTAGAGAGCATTTCAAACTGTTATATAGATACTTTTAGGATAGTAGTTAGGAATTTCATGTTATGTTTCACTTTTTTAGTTTTCTTATGTGAATATCTGCAAATTATGTAATATTGAAATTTGGGAAGTATCTTTCAGTGATTAGAATGTAATATACTTCGGTCCTCTGGGACTTGTTTAGCATTGGATGTTGCATAGGCTTAAGGAAACCAAAAATGAAAATGAAACTTTTTGTAAAAGGGAAAATATTTTTGGAATTTATGGTCAAGTCCTTGTATCCCTTTTAACACTGTCATACGAAGAAGCAAGCGTTTGTTAGTGTAACAGCTCAAGCCCAACACTAGTAAATATTGTCTTCTTTGGACTTTTCCTTTCGGGCTTCCTCTCAAGGTTTTTAAAATGTGTTTGCTAGGGACAGGTTTCTACACCCTTATAAAGAATGCCCCCGTTCCCCTCTCCAACCGACATGGGATCTCACAATCCACCCCCCTTTGGGTCCTAGCGTCCTCGTTGGCACACTACCCGATGTCTGGCTCTAATACCATTTGTAACAGCTCAAGCCCACTGCTAGATATTGTCCTTTTTGGGCCTTCCCTTTCGGGTTTATCCTCAAGGTTTTTAAAATGCCTCTGTTAGGGAGAGGTTTTCACACCCTTATAAAGAATGTTTTGTACTCCTCTTCAATCGATGCGGAATCTCATAGTTAGCCCTAGTGTTGGTAGAAGATCAATCTACCTTCCAAACAATTTCTTGTTCCTTGAGTGGTAACGGTAACACTTAGGGACATACCTTCCCTTCCACCCTCCATGGTTCCATAATGAATTAAGATATATCTCCCTTGATATTTGATGGTACAATATCGTATAGAGAAGTTCGGAGCTTCTAAAATTCGCTTCAAACCATGAAGCACTTTCATTTCCTTTATTATTTTAGCTCATTTGATTCTTGGCTAATTGGAAGGCTTTTAAGCAATTTCCACTATTGTATATTAATGAAATATCATTTTCTTATTAGAAGAAAATAATTATAATTCTTTTTAACCTTTTATCATGTACCAAGATCAAGTTTCACAAAGTATACCTATTGTTAAACGACACTTTTGCTCTCGTAGTTTGTATTCAATCCTATACCGTATATCCTTTGTTTTTCTTTTAATCATCCTTTTAGCATTTTTTTTCAAGCTTGCTTGTCCTTTTGCTTATGGAAATTAATACGAGCCCAAACTCGTTGTGTCGTGGCTGCTTCTAGAACCTCAAGTTGAGAAACTGCAACGTCGAACCATGTCTCACATTGTGAATGCAAGCAATGCTGTGCGAGTTTAATCTTTGCTATAGACGATTTCTCCTTACTTGCTCTGGATTTATTATAGGAGCTAAACTAACATTTTGGTTTTGCTGCTCATCTACTTTAACCACAGATGAAAAGGTACCAACTGAGCTGAAGAAGGCCATTATGCAGGCTCGAACGGATAAGAAGCTCACTCAGTCTCAGCTTGCTCAAGTATGTATCATTTCTGTTCATGCTTTTGCCCACTTCATTTGCATTTTCTTTACGAACCTTACCGACGCCTGCCCCGCACAGGGCGAGGTTGGTTACTGGCCATATTCTTCTTTGAGCTTGCTAACAGAGACGTGATGAGCTTTTGTTTGTTTGTTTTTTTGCTTTTAGTTGATCAATGAGAAGCCACAAATCATTCAGGAGTACGAATCTGGCAAAGCCATTCCAAATCAACAAATAATCACCAAGCTTGAGAGAGCTCTTGGAACTAAGCTTCGTGGAAAAAAGTAGGAGGGCTTATTATTAGGCCCTTTGGTTATTATGTAAGTGGTGAATTTGGCTATAACAAGAGCTTTTGGCTTCAGATATTGTGTAGTGTGAATTGACTTTACTTTCATTTCTCATGAACACACTTACATTTTCAAGTCGTTTTTTGGGATTATACACTGCATGGTTTTCCATATATTTCCCCGTCTCTTGCTGTGACTTCTCTGTAAATTGTCTCTTAAATAGAAATAGAACCGTACGGGATAAGATGGTCTCTGCTCAGCTTAGATGTCAACTTGAGAATGATTCAATTGACATAAAATATGTCCCCTCGACAAGAAGACAAGAAGTCAAATTATTGAAGGTTAGAATTTTTTTTTACTTTACATACCGTTAAAAAAAAATTCCTAATTAGATCGAGTACGAGTTGTTTTAGGACAATAAATATGAGAATTTTTGATACAATAAGGGCAAAATTGACATTTCAAAGTGATGAAATCAAATTGTAAAGTGACTTAAAAACTAGGGACCATTATCTAGTCAAGGTCAAATATGTAGTCAAAGTACAGCATATAAAGATTCAATTCAAGTTCTTATATTTTTTATTCTATTTATGACATTTTAGTGATGTATGTTTATAATAATTATAACATTGTTGTGTGACATTTTAGTGATGTCTGTTTATAATAATTATATTATTATAATGGTCTAAGTTCACCGCTAGCAAATATTGTCTAGAGTCCTTACTGGCACACCGTCTTGTGTCTACCCCATTTTATGGCACAACGAGAAGGTTGGCACATCGTTCGATGTTTGACTATGATACCATTTGTAATGACCTAGATCCACAGTTAGCAAATATTGTTCTTTTTGGCTTTCGAGGCTTTAAAATGTGTCTATTAGATAAGGTTTTCACACCCTTATAAACGTGGGACATCACAATTACTGTGATTCTCAATTGGTGGTAATTTATATGGATTTCAAATTTCAAATTTTATTGAGTTATATAGCTTTTGTTATTATATTTTTTTTTTAAATATGTAATATATATTTTTAAGTTAATAATATTGAAACATAAATTATTATAAAGTATATTATAGTTTCTATAGTATTCTCATAAATTAAAATTATATTATATAAAATACTTGAAATTGCATACTCCTAATCTTTTTTTATTGAAATAATATATAATAATATATAAAGTTAAAAAAAAAAAATCATTTTAACTTTTTTCATTATAAAAATATTATAATGGCGTCACAAAATGTATCGTACCTTTTGACATTGAATAAGCTCCAATGAATCCCTAACTCCTTACATAAGCTCAATCCCTAACTCCTTACATAAGCTCAGTACTATGTAGGGTACGATTTTTGGGGGAGTACTTTTTTGTTTTTTATATGAAATCCACACTTTGACACCTTGACTCCGAAAAAGGCCTCCACCCTATGAAGCTTCATAGTTCCCTGGGCTTGGCTTTGAAAAATGCCTCCTTCTTAGGATTGGCTTTAGACCTTTTCTGCGCAGTTTAGGTGGAGGGCGAAAAAGGTCTCCTTTCGGGGACCCAAGCCATCAGTGAGATACCACTCTCTTCTTAGGATTGGCTTTAGGCCTTTCCTGCGCAGCTTACGTGGAGGGCGAAAAATGTCTCCTTTTGGAGACCCAAGCCATCAGTGAGATACCACTCTAAATGAGCTAGAATTCTAACATTGTGTCAGGACCGAGGGCTAAGGGATAGTCTCAAGTAGACAGTTTCTATGGGGCAGTATGTATATATATATATATATATATATATATATATATTTATTTATTTATTTATTTATTTATATTAAAGTCGAGACAATAAATATTTTTCATAGTATTACAAGAAGACAAAATTAGGAAAAGGAAAGAAAAAACTTTTCAAAATTTTCTACCAAAAAAAAAAAAAGTGCACCCAAAAAGTTAAAAAAAAAAGGGGGTTTAATCGCAATATAACAAAAGTCCAAGGACCCAAATGCAATAACCTAAAAAAGTTACCCTTGTCCGCGCCATAAAACAAAGCAACACAAAAGAAAAAGGCACGCAAACAGAGGGAGTGGAGGGAGAAGAGGGGAGTGTCAGTATTTTCACACTCCAAAACTAAGGCACTGTTCTTCATCTTCTTCCTCCTTCGCCCCCACCACCATCGCTCCAAATTCTAAAATCTCAATCGCTTTAAAGAGCCTAGGGTTTCGCTGTTCTTGTTTGGATCCGAGAAATGGAAGTCGACGAAGAGTACCGAAGAAAAGAGCAACTCGTTCTTGTGGCAATTGTTGTACTCGCTTCCCTGGCTCTCGTTTCTTTGCTCGTCGCTTTCAGCTATTACTGCTATATCAGCAATAAGGTCTCTAAACGCCTCAAAATCCGCAAAAGTACGCTTCATTTGGTATCATTTTTAGACTCATTTAGTTTGCTTTCACTTTCCTCCAGCATCTTGTTGATTTGTTAAGTGTTTCCATGGAGATGTCTATATATTGAACTGTGGTGATTGATTTGGGGCTTTTTCTTCTCTGTATCTGAAATTTCCCTTTCCTGTATGATTAGAACTTGTCGGCACAACAGTAATGACTAATGACTAAGGAGGATCTTATTTTAAAATTTTCATGTGGTCCACTTTCTTGGAGTTTCTTCTTATAATTAATGCATTTATTTCTCCTCTAATGCCATTCACTTATAGCAAGGATGGTTGTGATTATTTTGCTTTGGTAGTTTAAGGAAATTGAAACTTCTGAATGTTTGGAAACTCTTTGGGATTTGAACCTCGAGCCTTAAAGGTAGGAGTAGATGTCGTTTACTGCTCAGCTATGCTCGTATTGGTCATTTGCATCTATTGCATAAGAGCATATATCTGTATCTATTTGGTTTTTCATAAATCATCGAGCCTTAAAGGTAGGAGTAGATGTCGTTTACTGCTAAGCTATGCTCATATTGGTCATTTGCATCTATTGCATAAGAGCATATATTTGTATCTATTTGGTTTTTCGTAAATCGTCGTTATCGTTATCGTTATGCTATATATAAGCCTTAAATATACATTCAGGTGATTGTGTTCAGGTATTCTAGGAATTTCGTTTCTGATTGTTATTTTGATCGTAACTTAACTAGTTAAGCAGTTATATCTTCAATCAAAAGATCAGAGATTCGGTTTTTCATCCCTTTCGAAGTGTTATTGAACTCAGATAAATAATTGCGGTTAAAATATCATCACTAGCTCAATAGGGTCAAGCCCAATAATTATATGAGTACATTGTCTGTTTATTTTTGGAAAATGATTTTGGTCTTTTAGGAATAGATGATTAGATATTTTAGGAATAAAAATTCCAAGAAATTCCAAGTAGGCTGAAGTAGAGCAAAGTGTAGAATGAGTCTTGTAATCTCTTCTCGATTGGTCTTAACAAACCGTGCGAGTGTTTTCCACAAAGAGTTGTGTTCAACACTTAAAGAGTACGTTGCCACTATTTGGACTTCAGATAAATAATTGCTGCTAAAATATCATCACTAGCCCAATAATTATGTGAGTCCATTGTCGGTATATTTTAGGAAAATGATTTAGGTCTTTTAGGAATAGATGATTAGATATTTTAGGAATAAATTGTCTAGCCTCTCCTGTAAATACCTATCCACCCTAACAAGGTTTTAATCCCAAGAAATTCCAAGCAAGCTCAAGTAGAGCAAAGTGTAGTGGTATTCTACAGAGTGTCTTGTAATCTCTTCTCGATTGGTCTTAATAAACCGTGCGAGTGTTTTCCACAAAGAGTTGTGTTCAACATTTATTCCTTGCCAAAACAAGAGTATGTCACCACTATATGGACTTCAGTGGCCTGAGTTTTTCCCTCTATGCTTCAAAGATCAATTCCTAAGTTCGTTTTAGCTTTTAAACTTTAATTTTTTGGCATATATCATAAAATTGATGGTAATTCGATTCTTGAAGGGGATGATCTTGAGAAGGGAGGTAGTTTTGACAATGTTAAAGAATTTTCCACCGAGAAAGGCCTCCAAGTGTTCACCTTCAAGCAGCTATACTCAGCTACCTGTGGCTTTAGCAAGTCAAATGTGGTCGGGCACGGTAGCTTTGGATATGTATACCGAGGAGTTCTCAACGATGGGAGAAAGGTTGCGATTAAGCTTATGGATCAAGCGGGGAAGCAGGGAGAGGATGAATTTAAAGTGGAGGTAATTTCTAGTCTCATTTTGTATGCTTTGGTACATTAAACAGATATTTAGCCCTTGTTCTTCGGGCTTTAGAAATTGATTATTGATTGGTCGATAACCTTGTCGATAGGTGGAATTGTTAAGTCGACTTCATTCGCCATATTTGTTGGCCTTGCTCGGGTATTGCTCTAATAGCAATCATAAATTGCTGGTGTACGAGTTCATGGCTAATGGCGGTCTGCAAGAACATCTGTATCCTGTTAGCAGTGAGTAATAGCTATAGAACACGATTAGTCCGTTATATAGAACACGAATTTTCTTTGTCTTTTTTTGTTTTTCATTCATGAAATTTGAAATCCAGGTTCAAATTCAATCAGCGTTAAGTTGGACTGGGAAACGCGGTTGCGAGTTGCGCTTGAAGCTGCCAAAGGTTTGGAGTATTTACATGAACATGTAAGCCCCCCAGTAATTCATAGGGATTTCAAGAGCAGCAATGTTCTGTTGGACAAAAATCTTCATGCCAAGGTTTCTGATTTTGGATTGGCAAAGATCGGTTCAGACAAAGTCGGGGGACACGTATCCACTCGAGTACTGGGGACACAAGGATATGTTGCGCCTGAGTAAGAACCTTCGTCCTAGATGACTATTTTGCGTCGTTTTTCATGAAAATGGTTGATGGTTTCTGTAACGGCTCAAGCCCACCGCTAGCAGCTATTGTTCTCTTTGTATTTTCCCTTTCGGGCTTTCCCTCAAGGTTTTTAAAACACGTCTACTAGGAAGTTAAAGAATGTTTCGTTCTCCTCCCCAACCGACGTGGGATCTCACAATACCATTATTATTGCCCAGTTTTTGAAGCGCACGGGAACGGCCTTCTTATAAGTTTTAGTAACGTTTTTTCTTGCAGGTATGCGCTAACAGGGCATTTGACAACAAAGTCAGATGTCTATAGTTATGGGGTTGTCCTCTTGGAGCTGCTTACAGGCAGAGTTCCAGTTGATATGAAGAGAACTCCTGGGGAAGCTTCCCTTGTTTCTTGGGTAAGCTTACTTGACCAAGTTCTCAAACTAACGTCGATGACTCGGATTTTCCGTTTCTAATTTCTTAACTTCAATACTTATTTCTCGTACGTTCGGACGTCGATTGGTGACGTAGGCTTTGCCGAGGCTGACTGATAGGGAGAAAGTGATGCATATAATGGACCCTGCATTGGAGGGTCAATACTCCATGAAGGATGTTGTTCAAGTTGCAGCCATAGCCGCAATGTGTGTTCAACCAGAGGCAGATTACAGGCCGCTGATGGCCGATGTTGTCCAGTCACTGGTTCCACTGGTGAGAAATTACAGGACAGCTTCAAAGATCGGTAGCGGTTCTAGTTCCAGCGCTACCAAGTCGCCTGTGGCGCACGACAAGGCTAGTTCGGAAGACTGAATGAAAGAACAGGTTGTCTCTCGACGATTGCTTCTCGTTAGCTAACATAGATTTTAGACTCGTTTGTGTTGCTGTAAGAAATTCATATTCATATGCTAACTGTTTATTGTCTCGGTTACCGACTGCGTCGGTGACTCTCGTGTAAGAATTTGAATTCATAGGATGTGCCATTGATTCTCCCGTCTCGTAGTATTTGTGATGTAATTAACGTTTTGAAAGTTTGGAAATGGTGTGTTTAGTATATGGATGAAACCGTTAGTATTGATTAATTTAAAAGTTTAAATAGACAATAAAGGAATGAAAATTTTAGATTTTCATACATACATATAAAAAAATAATAAAAAAAGCTATAAATGTAATAAAAAAAATTTTAAAAAAGCTATTCATGTAATAATTTAATGTATTTTAACTGCACGGTTTATAAGTATAGTCTATTTTGGCTCGTTACGTTGTCAGTATCACAACTTTAAAGTGCATATGTTGAAAAAAAGTTTCATTTTCCTCCCCAACGCGGGATCTCACAATACATTTCTTTAGGGGTCTAACATTGCACATTGTCCTGTGTCTAACTCTGATATTATCTTTGACAGTATCTTTGATAGCCTAAGTTCACCATTAACAAATATTGTCCGTTTTGATTCGTGATGCATTATCACCCGGTCACCTTTGGATAAGATATTATAAAGCCATTTTTATTTTTTTAACAAAGAAAAAAAAAAAACTGCCACAAATATTTATTAATTTATTTATGACTATCTTGTTCTAATCATAATCAAAATTTGCCTTAACCAAATTCATTTTTAAGTTGACTTTTTGAGTTTTAATTTCAATCTATTAATCTTCGACTAATTAATTATAGAATTTTGTGATGGTATTTACAAATTTGTGCAAATAATCAAAGTCGCCCTTAGTGGAAGGCTCTTATTTCTTACAAATGATAACATTTTCACACGTGCAGTAATATTTAATTTCTACCTAACTTTAATAAATTTTTAGTGTCGTTTATCCAACTGTTTAATATTTAATTTTTGCATTTAATTTTTGTTTTTATTTCCTGAAAAATTTTAATTGTTAGACTTTATTATACTTTTAATTCGTATTTTTTTGTATTTTAATAAACTATGAAGCTTTTTAAATTTTGAAAGATTATTGAAAATTCAAATTTATTTATGAAATAAAATATTGAAAATTTAAAAATATTATTAAACTTATAGGACATTTTTATTAATTTAGCAAAAAAAAAAAAAAAAAAAAAAAAAAAAAATCCTTACCTCTAGAATATTTATTACCTATAAATAAATCAACTCCTCACAGCAAAAGCCTCGCACTCAAACTTTCTTCTTCTTCTTTTTGCTCTAATGGCGTCCATTTCCCATCTTTCCATTGTTCTTTCCCTTTTAGCCTTCTCAGCCAATGCTCAGCTCTCAGCCAACTTTTACGCGAAAAGCTGTCCCAATCTCGAACGAACCGTTCGTTCCGTTATGACTAAAGCTGTTATCACAGAAAAACGTATGGGAGCTTCTATTCTTCGCCTGTTCTTCCACGACTGTTTTGTTAACGTATGGTGAAACTTGAACATATGATCTTTAGAACAGATCTGTGCAATATTAATACGATAACTTGAACATATGAGCTTCAATTTTCACGTGGTTTTCTATGACATTTTGAACGAGATGTTATATAACCTCGTTAATTTAAATGCAGGGTTGTGATGGTAGTATATTGCTCGATGATACACCGACATTTACGGGCGAAAAGAATGCATTTCCTAATCGAGACACAGCTAGAGGGTTCGAAGTGATTGACAAAATTAAAACCGAAGTCGAAGCTACTTGCAAGAACACCGTTTCTTGTGCTGATATTCTTGCTCTTGCCGCTCGAGATGGGGTTGATTTGGTAATTTTGACCCTTTTTTTATCCTTTCACTACGTTGCATGATTTTACATGCAGTACGTATAAATTGACTTCGTTTTTAAAAATGTATAGCTCGGAGGTCCTGATTGGAATGTACTACTCGGTCGGAAGGATTCGAGGACGGCGAGCGAGAGTGACGCTAATAACAACCTCCCGGGGCCAGGCTCCGACCTTCCGACGCTCATCTCGATGTTCAATGCCAAAGGCTTCAACGCCAATGAGATGACTGCCCTCTCTGGCGCCCACACTATTGGTATGGCTAGTTGTCGATTCTTCCGAAGACGCATCTACAACGATACCAACATCGATCCCGCCTTCGCCGAACAGCGGAGAGACAACTGTCCGTTCACAGGCGGCGACGCGAACTTGGCCCCTCTCGACTCGACCACCCAGAGGTTCGACAACCAATATTTCAAAGACTTGATTGAACAGCGTGGGCTGTTACATTCCGACCAAGAGCTCTTCAACGGCGGCTCACAAGACGCCTTGGTTCAGACTTACAGTAAAAGTCTCCTAACCTTTAGAAGGGATTTCGTAAACGCAATGATTAAGATGGGGAATCTTAGTCCTCCGCCTGGTTTACCCACTGAGATTAGACGAAATTGCAGGGTAGTTAATTAATTAATCTTAATTAACTAGATTAATTAAGAAGTAAGAACAAAAATATATATATATATATATAAATAATAGCTACAAATAAGAAAGATGCTTTCTTTTACCTAATTTCTGTCGTCTTTTCAGTTTCTACGTGTTAATGCCACTTAATACATATTTATGAATGCTAAGACTATAATTAAGGTGACATAATTATTGCTAATTTCATGGGTAGAAACGTAAATTACTAAGCTCCATGTCTTAATTGGATTATGTAATATTCTAAAACAATAATTGATAAACATATTTAAATATATATTTTTTGTAATATTGATAATAAATTCACGAGTTGAGATTTTTTTTGTATGAGGACGGTGCGAGATCCCCATATTGATTGTAGAGGGGAATGAAGCATTTCTTATAACAGTGTGGAAACCTCTCCCTGAATGACGCGTTTTAAACTCGAGGAGAAGCTTAAAAGGGAAACTCTGAAAAGAACAATAACTAATAGTCGTGAGCTTGGAGCATTACAAATGGTATCAAAGTTAGACAGAGGGCAGTGTGTCAACGAAGACTTTGGACCTTACAGTGATGAATTGTGAGATCCCACGTTAGCTAGAGAGGGGAATGAAGTATTTTTTGACCTCTCCCTAGAAGACGCGTTTTAAAATCGTGAGACTGACGACGATATGTAACGAGCAAAAACGGACAATATATGTTAGCGGTGAGCTTTGACTATTACACATGGGATCATATTATCTCGATTAAAAGAAAAAAAAAAAGAAAAATATTTTAGTGGACTCTAATATTAAACTATGAGCAAGCTTAGGTTTAAAATGGTTATTATAAGGTTAAAAATATTGTTGCCAATTTATATTTATATATTATTAAAAGAAAAGAAAAAAATAATAATACAATATTATTAAATCAATTTGGTTACAATAAATTATTACCAATAAGATAAATACTAAATATACAATATAGTGAATAATAAATGAGAAATAGGTATTTGTTTTAAAATGGTGAATAATTGGGTTCCACATCATGCGATCCTCGTCGAATACGTCCACGTGGCCGCAGGTCCATATTAGCTACCGTGTGGCGTCTACCACAGAACCACCGGCACTAACACTGGACGTAGATAAGATCATAAGATACCATTTCTATAAAGCTCTCTGACTGGACCATTCGGCACTCTCTTAATCGAGTTGGTCTACCACTCTCTCTCTCTCTCTCTTCTCAAACTCTCTCACTGTAAAGATGATGAACGAACCGAGAAATTCCACGTAGAAATTGAAACGGCGAGACCTCAGTGTTCTCTCAATCGCGCATTGCCTTCTGATTTGTAGTGCTTATCGCATTTCATTGTCGGCTACCGGAGATTCTGCGGCGACGGCTTTGGCTTTGGAAATGATCCTCTGAACCTTATCAGACTACACTCTCCGTGATTCTGAAATGGACTCCGATAAGGTGATTTTTGCTTTTATTTTTTTTTTCGAGGTTTGTAGTGTTTGTTGTAGTTTTTCTGGCGTCGGTTCATGGATCGCGTTTTCGTGTTGTTTTGTTCGCGTCTGAACAATTTGTTAGCGATCTTGTTGATTTTGTAATGCTTATGGTCTCTGATCAGAGGAGTTCGATGAATGCTTTTGTTGCTTTTTTTTGCTGACCGAGAATGCGATCGGTGAGATTTTGTGGATCGAGTTCTGGAACTGCTTTTATGTTTCCTTGAAACTGTATGCTCTTCGTGCTGCATTCTTCTATTTCGGAACGTTCGACTGATATCCTCCTGATTTCGAGCTTTTAGTTTGACTGCTAAAATTAATAGTAGATAAAACGCGTATTTATCTAGTTAGAGCCTTTTGTTTCTCTGGAAGTCGTCAAAGAACAGTAAATTTGTGTTGTCGGAAACGAATACGGATCTCTTCGCATATTTTTCCTTCTAAATTTTGTCTTCTTAGCTGCTGACGGTGTTTCGTTCTCTTTCCATTCCTCGATTTTGTACTATTATAATGACACCTCAATCTGATTCGGCCTGCAGTTGCTTTGTTAGATCGTGTTCTATCTTGAATTTGTTTGATATGCTTTATTGTCTTAAAGAGAGAAATATTTTCTCCATAGGTGATCAATTCTTGATACTTGAATATGATTGTCGGTTTGAGTATTGTAATACATGTTTTTGGTCTTCAGGTACAGTAGTTTCAACTATTTGAGCATTTTTCCTTTTGGTTGCTTGTGTTTCAAACCTTTGCAGTTTGCTTGAGGATGTTGATGATGTTTGATTCTTTCTATTTTTGCGTTGTTTAGATAGACAACGAGTTTTTATTTTATTTGATCTTCCTTCGGGAGGAGAGTATGCGTTTCTTGAGATATTTGTGTTTCAACTTTTCATTATTCTATATTTTGAAGACATCGAGCGTTTTTTTTCTTTTTGAAACTGGATTCTCCTTTTTCATAGTTTTCTTGACACATCATATTTTTCACAGGCATTCCAAGCACTAGCATCGGAAAACGCAGATAGTTCAAAATTCTAGACAATAATATTCTTGTATTCTAGTGTTTCAAGCCTTGATGGTATTTGCACACATAGAAAATCATTTCACTGTAGAAAAAGAGAACTAATATTAAATATGATCAAGAAAAGAGTCTGTTTCTGATAAAAAAAAGAAAAAAGAAAAAAGAAAAAAAAAGATGTATATTCGAGAGGCACTGTTGACTTTTGTGTTTATTTCAACGCCATTCGACGGTAGCTGATATCATTAAGTTTGGGAGGTGTTATTTGCCAAGTATTCAAATGTCGGCCATCCTTATAGTTTAGGCTTTTAACTCATCTTTTGTTATATGTGTCTACAAATTTGTAGGAAATGTCATCGACTGTTGTAGAGAGCAAGGATGCAGTAACTGGTCACATAATCTCCACTACTATTGGAGGAAAAAATGGCGAGCCAAAACAGGTTATAATTTTATTTTTGGCTTAAAATGACTTATTGGCTTCATATTTTTTCAACGTAGTTATTATAATAAAAAAATTTGTCGGTCATTTTTCTTCATCTTGTATGGCAACCAAGACTTGTAACTTGGTGCTCAGAAACACTTGTAGCATTTTAATGTTCTCCAATGTTTGAGTGGCTAAACTGCTCACTTTTCTTTCGTTGATTTTCACATTGCTTTAGACTATTAGCTACATGGCGGAACGTGTTGTAGGTTCCGGATCGTTTGGAATTGTTTTCCAGGTATAAAAAAATCAATAAAACTAATGTCAAAGTTTCCTTTCTTTTCCTTTCTTTTCCTTTCTTTTCCATTAAACTTTTTTTAATACTCTTCTTAGGCTAAATGCTTGGAAACTGGGGAGACTTTTGCAATAAAGAAAGTCTTGCAGGACAGACGTTACAAAAATCGTGAGCTGCAGTTGATGCGCTTGATGGATCATCCAAATGTTGTTTCCTTGAAGCACTGTTTTTTTTCTACAACCAGTAAAGATGAACTCTTCTTAAATCTGGTTATGGAATACGTTCCTGAGACTATGTATCGAGTACTGAGGCACTACTGCACTATGAACCAGAGGATGCCACTCATCTATGTGAAACTTTACACTTATCAAGTATGAACTCACACACTCAGATACTATTCAACATTTTCTCTCTGTCCTTCTTCATCTTCATTCCAATACTAAATTAAAGTGTTTATTAGATCTTTAGGGGGCTAGCTTATATACACATTGTTCCAGGGGTTTGTCATCGAGATGTAAAGCCTCACAATCTTTTGGTATGCAATCTATTTGTCTCTTATTGTTTGTCAGCTACAAATAGCTTCCTACTTGATCAAATAGATTAGCATCTTACAATTTGCATGTTCATTCAAGTTTCCTTCTAACTTAGAATAAACTTTCCAGGTCGATCCTCTCACGCATCAGGTCAAGCTTTGTGATTTTGGCAGCGCAAAAGTCCTGGTATAGGTTATATTATTTCTATCTTTTAAATGTTGAACAAGGCTATGCATATGCTCAAAGTTTAATGGCCATTGATTCGGAGCCTGGTTTTACACCAAAAACAAGGGAATTTGTTTGAGTGACAAGATATAGGTCCTCAATTAGCCAAATGATTTTATTTGAGAGAAATAAAATGAATATTTGTTCAAGGTTAAGTTATCAGTACGATTTCTGTATGTGTAGATACTCAGAAAGTGGCCTAAAATTATGACATCCGATTTTGAGACTTGCTTATTATGCATAGCAATCAAGTTATAGTATTGACAATTGGTTCACGAATAATTATTCCTTATATCATTTTCTGTAGACAGTATCTTTATTATATTTCTGCCGTCAGGTTAAAGGTGAAGCAAACATCTCGTACATATGCTCCCGTTACTACCGAGCTCCTGAGCTCATATTTGGTGCAACGGAGTATTCTACGTCCATCGACATATGGTCAGCTGGTTGTGTTCTTGCCGAGCTGCTTCTAGGACAGGTTGGCATCTTGAGGCAGTTTCTGATTATTACTTACTGGAGAGAGAGGTTATGAAAGCCATCCAGTTTAACTTTTGTTATCTCTTTGTAGCCATTGTTTCCTGGGGAAAGTGCAGTTGATCAACTGGTTGAGATAATCAAGGTGAAGCCTATTTCCTGGTTCAGTGAACATATTCCTTATGGTCATGGAAGTATGGTTGTTATAACATGTTCTTTTCTTTTTACCAATTTCCAGGTTCTTGGCACTCCAACTCGAGAAGAAATTCGATGCATGAATCCTAATTATACAGATTTTAGATTCCCTCAGATCAAAGCCCATCCGTGGCACAAGGTATTTTATTAGTATATTCATGTTAAAATATTTGATTTTTAAAAATAAAACCCATAAACAATCCTTCTACTTGTCAGTTTCTTTGTTCTGCTATCTTTTTTTATATATGCTTTAAGTTTTGAAAGCTGAAAAAGTTGTTTTGAATAAAAGTCATTGTCAAAAAACTATGAGAAAACAAGCACAATTTTATAAAAACTAAAATGAATAGTTGTCAAACCAGTTCTAATTTATGTAAATAATCTAATCATGCACAAATTTTTTGTCTGATTGAATAAATTTGTTATTGATTTGTCTCATAGAATTAATACATTTACAAAATATACATTTAGGTATTCCACAAACGAATGCCACCTGAAGCTATTGACCTTGCTTCAAGGCTTCTTCAATATTCACCCGGTCTTCGGTGCACTGCTGTGAGTTTCTACTTTCCATACTCTATTGTTGATATCTGATAATGCATCGTAAGTACCTATTAATTGGTAATCTACTTGCGTATATATCAATAAACTCTTTACCGTGTCGGCACTTTTTGTCATGCAATGGGCTGAATTCTCGAATTCTGCCATCTTGATCTATAAACTATGTAACTTAGTTTGTTAATGATAGATAATGATTGTTTTTCTGACCAAATAGTCCCCTATGGGCAGCTTGAAGCATGTGCGCATCCCTTCTTTGATGAGCTTCGGGAGCCTAATGCCCGCCTTCCCAATGGCCGTCAGCTGCCCCCGATCTTCAACTTTAAACAGGAAGTATGTCTGTATTTCATTTACGTTTTTATTACCGACGGTAAATTATATAAGCCTATGCATATAGCTGCATAATTAATACTATACTTCCCAAAGTTTTGAGTGGTTCGTGCAAGCTTGTCTATGTTGAAGGGTCACTAGTAGATACATGCATGTGTATCTATTCATACATGTATCTACCGTGTATCTATTCATACATGTATCTACTAGTGACCCTTCAACAATCTAAATAAAAAAAAAAAACTCGAAAAAAGGAGTTCACATAAAATAGTCTAAATTATATGGTAGAATAACGAGCCTTGACATTTCGTATAGGATTAACTTCCTTTAACACTTTTAGAAGGTCAAAAGTGTTTTTCTCCTTATTTGATTCTAGAGTGTTTCTTAACCAATAAGAAACAAATTTGATTGTATTGGTTTTCAATCCTTTTTACACTTTGAAATTGATTTTCCAAAAATTATTACAAAATGAATGATAAGAAATCACTTTAAAAATCACTTCCAAACAAACAAGAAATTTAATTAAATTCCTTTTCGTAAAAAGTGTTTTAATAATGAAACATATAAACACCATTTGAGTACTTAAGATCTCATCCATCCTACTAACCAGACTCTTTTCTGAATTTATTTTTCAGCTTTCCGGAGCCTCGCCTGAATTGATAAAGAGGCTCATACCAGAGCATGTTCGGCGGCAGGCTGGACTGCTATTCCCACATCAAGCAGGTACATAAGATTAACTCGAAGCCGTTAAGGGACACGTTCTTCTGAGCAAGAAAGCCGCCTGTAGGGGGGGGCTTTATTCAGCGCCACCGTGGAAGTGGTAAAATATCAAATACTTTTACTTTTGCCAATATAATAAATATATTTGCTATGTCTGTACATTAACTTTTACTGCACAAATTCTAGATAGGTGAGAGAGTATATAGAAAGGGTACCTGTATTGTTGCTAGATATTAGGGGATGCAATATACCTTTACAAGCTTAAGTGGCTTATTGTAGATTGTATTAATACAGTTAGCGTATAATGATCGACAGCTATGCTCTTTGTTTGTACTTATTTAGTATAGGAGACTTATTATTTCTACTTCTTGTCGTTCACTACTTTTATATCATAATGTATATAGTATGGTGCATTTTCTAAGCTTTTGAATGTAGATTTGTTGCCGGAGGGGGACAAAAAGGAAAGAGAAGCTTCACTTCTTTTACTGCAGGCAGAGAAGAAAAGCTATCAAACGGGATATCTGCCGATGAGAACCAATAATACGGAGCATGAAAAGTTGACGGCCGTCATTTTCTGTAAGCATATTTTTGGTAATTTTGTCACTTTCATTCTATTTTCGGTTCTTCTTCAAACCATCTCATCTGACTAAAAAAAGAAAAAAAAAAAAAAATCGTTTAAGTTAGGAACTTTGGTAATGGTCGGGACTGGGAGTGTATATACATTTTGGCTTTCTTTTTTTCTTCCTTTCCTTTCATTTGTCCCTCTGAGCGTCCTCTTTTCCTCGCTCGGCATGATTTTTCAAAATGTTAGAAATTTTATATCTCCGAACTTTAGGCCCATATTCAACTTGTTTTCTCATCATTTCTGCACAATGATTTATGTTTTTCTTAAAAAAATGTTTGTGTTGCTTCTTAACTAAATTCCAAATATAATTTAAAAAAAAAAATTAAAATATAACCTTTTGTTTAAAATTTTTAAAACTTCTACTTGAAATTTGAAAGCATTTGAAAAAAAAAAAAAAAAAAGTAGATAACAAAGCGTTTGATTTTTAGTTTTAAATTTCTTTTTGATGTTCCATCCAATTTTCTGCTTTTTTTTATTTGAAAAGTATTTTAGAATTGTAAATAAAATTAACAAAACGTTTGGTTTTTGGTTTAGATTTCGTTTTTATATTCCATCCAATTTTCTGCTTTTTTTTTAATTAGAATTGTGAACAAAATTTAAAAACATAAAATTCCTATAAAAATTTTAAAATTTTGTATTTGACTTTTTATGGCCCCCCTAGCATTCTTTCTAACTTGTCTTTCATTTTACAGCCTTTTTATCTCATCGTGAAACTTCGCCTATTTTATTTTTTTCACTCTTTAAACATCTGTTTCTCTTTCAACTTTCTTACTCCCTAAATTTTCTTCCCATCTTTTCCTTCCCTTTCTAACACAACACATTTTTTCTAATTTTTGTTTTATCAAACAGAAAATTTTCCTTCCCTTCCCTATCCTCGTCTCCTTAGAGATTTTCCATCCCTGTCCTAACCTCATTCTCAGTTTAGGGGTCGGGGAATGGGGATCAGGTTCTATGGGAAAATTTCTCCATTAAATTTGATAGATACATTAACATTATATTAAATTTAGTATTATTATCGTTTTATTTATTTTTGAAAAAATATAGTACTTTTTAATCATAGATTTAGTGTAGAAAGTTATTATATGTAATGTAATTCAATTTAAAAAAGAAAAGAAAAGAAAAATATAATCTAAAAAACAGTATAAACATACAATTTGAAGACTTGTTCTTAAATGTTGCAAATTTTCACTAGAAAAGACCATCATATGCTAAAATTTAAATTATAGAAACTATAATTCAAAGACCCTGATAGTCTAGCACTCCCCAGAAATTATAGAAACAAAGCAAAGCAATGGATAAATTAATGATAATTTAGGTGGAAATGGGAAAAAATGTGTACCTTCAGATCAATTGGACATTATTATACTTAAATGACTTGTGAATTGCAAATTCCCCCTATTCATGGAAGGAATTTTTAAAGAGTTTGTAATAATATACCTTTATTCACCAAGTAGAGATCTTGTTGTAGACTGTAGTATATCATGTAGAAAGAAAATTTTTGTAAGACGCAATCAAGCAGATTTTGTGACCTCATGGATGGCGTTCGCCAGATACGGTACGTTCACGGTTGTAACTCCTGCCATGCTGTTTATACAAATTCATTTCGTAAGCAAACAGTTCACTGGGAGAGTACTCAATTCGGGAAAGCACAACAAAAGCCAGCCGTCACTTAGAAGGCGCGGAACCGTATTTCAAAAACTAATACTTTTTTCTGTAGTTTCTGAAAATTTTAAACTTCTAGGAAGTTACAAGTCTGCTTAAAAAATTAGAACAAAAAGGAATTTACCATGCAAGAAATTATACATTTTAGAATCTAAAAACTTTTTAAAAACTAAACAAATCTAGTCTAGTTACCTTTCTACCTAAAATCTATTTTTACCCAATGTTCGTCTTTTAATTTAATTGACTTAAAATCATGTTCATATTATTACAAGTTAGTACACATAATAAAAGCTACATTATTAATTTGTTAAAATAAAATTGGTATTTTAAAAGTTCAAAATCAAAAACGAAACAAACTTATTAATTTTAAGACTAAAGTTTTATTATTATTATTATTATTATTATTTATTTTTGTGCTGAATCAGTCAATCAGAAAAAATCTCTCCCTTTGAAACAAAACAAGCTTAGTACGTTCAATGAGTCAATTGAGAGGCAAAAATAAAAATTAAACCCTCTTTTGTTATCTATTTTTTAAAAAAACCATCTCAAATTCTGAAGCAAATCTAGAAGCCTAACAAGTAATTTTCAAAAGACTTGTATTTGTTTTTAAAATTTACATTAAAATAAAATTTAAACCCTTTCTCTTGTTATCTATTTTTTAAAAATCATTTCAAATTCTGAAGCAAATCTTGAAGCTTAACCAAGTAATTTTCAAAAGACTTGTTTTTGTTTTTAAAATTTAGAAAACAATATCTTTGAAAGTGATATTCAAAGTGTGATATTCAAAGTGTGATATTCATTTGCAAACGAAATTACCTTATGCGGCCATTCCGAGTCATGTAAATGTGATATTCATTTGTCAAACGGTCAACCTGTTCGGGGGTCATTCCACTGTAACAGAACATGCCAATCTGTTGCAATGGAACAATCAAAACCAATAAGGATATTAGTAAACGGTTAAATATTCAAAATTGAGGAATAAAAAACAAGGTGTTAATTATCGGAAAATGAAAGAGTTGAATGTACCTGATTGGTTATATGCTCCCAGGACAATGGAGATCCCAACTTTTCTAGGTTTTCTCGTAGAGCACTTCGCATACCAATGATTCGATCTGCCATGACCTGAATAAACAAAATAAGGTGAGGATGAAGTTACCCCTCCAATTTGTTCAATGAGGAAAATATCAGCATCCAAAACAGATGGAAGACTAATAAATATAATGTAATTTCAACATTCTTCATATTAAACTATGTTTAACTCACAAGTACTTGGGGGCAAATTCATGGAAGCTAAAAATTTCCAGGCATAGATTTATGGCATTGAATTCTGATCCATACTTTTGAAATCATAATAAAAGATATTGTATGACCAAAAAAATATATATATATATATATGTAACCATTTATTGAAAAAAAAAAAAAAAAAAAAACAGAAGCATGTTTAGTAACTATTTACTGTTTCTTGTTCTCTAGAATTTTAAATTAAAAATATAAAAAACACATGAAAATTGGTTTTCTAAAATTAAATATCCATCTTTTTTGTTATTGTTATGTTTAGATAGTTATTCTGTATTTTATTACTAAAAAATGATAAAACAATGCTTTTATCTATGTTTAAAAAAAAATGGACATAGAAACAAGAAATAAGCAACATGATTTTTTTATCAAATTTCGTACACAATTTTAGAAACGATCTAAAAAATGAGAAACAAGAATCAAAATACTCATGTTATTGAAAAACTGAAAACAAGAAACAAAAAATGAAAAACTAGAAAATGACCTCTACATGTTTATGTTAAATTACAAGATATATGCATTCTGATTTTGGTTTGATGATGAAATCGAAGTGGGAATGCAGAAGAAAAGGATTATGACCACATACAGCAATAAACATGAAGATATTACCTTAACTTCCTTCAGCCATAACTTCTTCAATTCTGGATCCCCAAGGATGGTCGAAACTATAAGTGCACCATGAACTGGTGGATTACTGTACATGGGTCGGGCTAGCTGCTGCAGCTGACTTTTCACAGCAATTGCTTGTTTTTCATCTTCGCAGAGCACACTGCAACCAATTTAATCATCATCCTTAATGACAACAAACAAATAACAAAGGACTCAATTCATGAAATAAGGAATTCTTCGTGAACTGCATTAATACTTTGTTCAACAAACTTCTAATCTATAATGCATAACCATGAGATCTAATGACCACTTCTGCTTGGAATAATTGTTGGAAAAAGTATCAATATGTCTATAAGCACTTCTGGAGAAAAAAAAATCATTTGAAGTGTGTTTAGTATAGTTTTTTGAATGATTTAAAGCATTTTCTAAAGATCTATAAATATATTTATTGAAAGTGTTTTTTTTTTTAGCTAACCTAAAAGGTATTAAATGATAGCTACAGGTGATTAAAATCACATCAAAGTTAGTCAACAAAAATGCACCAGGTATAGACATTACTAGGAGATAGCATGTTGTTTTGTAAATGAAGGAAAAATGGAAGTGGAATCAATCTAGTGGACACATACCTAAGGCATCCTACTCTCTGGCCATAGAGTCCCATATTTTTAGCGTACGACTGAGCAATTCCAATATGATGGCCATCCTCGAGAAAGATCCTGATGGACTTTGCATCTTTTTCTGGATCACCACTAGCAAAACCTTGGTATGCCATGTCAAAAAAGGCAAAATGACCTTTGGCCTAAAAAATCACAATGTTCAATATCTGGCAAAGAAATAGTTGTAAGATATGATCTATGAAACAATCATTCCAAAAATTCTGACCTTAATCTGGTGTGATATCTCTCTCCATTGTTCCTCCGTGGGATCCACTCCAGTAGGATTGTGAGCACATGCGTGAAGTAGAAAGAATGAGCCATTTGGAGCATTCTAAACAGTGTCATGCAAATTAAACAGAGAAAAAAAAAAAAAGGCATCAGCAGAATGAAATCAACAGAATGCAGTGTGCTCATGAGGCACTGTTAACATGAATGTTAAAAGTACTAGAGTTGGATAAGACAGCTTGCATGCTTTATACCTTTATATCATCCATCAATCCTGCGAAGTCTAATCCCCTGGACTCTGGATGATAGTAGCGGTATGTCGTTTGAGGAACTTGTGCATCTCTCCAGATGTTATGGTGGCTGTTGGAAATCTTTAAGTGAGAAACAGGCTACCAATGAAGTAGACCTTTTTTTTTTTTAAGTTCCATGCAGATTTAGCAGCAATTCTTACTTGGACCATGTAGGGACTGGTATATGGATTTGGGAACCGCTAAGGAAACGTTTCTGAAAGTCAGCAAAAATACGACATGCTCCAGTTCCTGAGAGAGATTGTATAGCTGCTATCCTCTTATCTTTGATGAAGTCAGAATTCTCTCCATAAGCCAGCTTCAATGTTTCTTCCACCATGTTCATACTTCCTCCCATTGGAAGATACTCCCTGTTAGAACAGACAAGACGTGGCCAATATCTTTAATAGCTCAAATAAATAAATCAATTTCAAGCGTGACGCTCACGCAGGTGACATGCCTCGTCTGTACACAAAAAGATCTACACGTATGCATTCAAACTAATCAAACACTGAAACTGTCATTCCTATTTAACAAGTCGCAGTCACCATGAGAAGTACAAAAAGAATTAAACAGCAAAATATATGTTACTTGCTAAGATGTAAAGTACGAGAAAATCCACACTAGCATACACCAATGGAAGTTGTTTTCATGTGAATAAGAAGACCTTAGGCTTTGTCAATGAGCACACTTGATTCAAGAGTCTTTAGTGTCTTAAACAGAGGAATAAAGAGGCACTCCACTTTTTTAATAGAAAAATAAATGCTCAATTCTAATGCCAATAGGCTCCTTGCAGTATTCTATCACTCTATACCTTATCACCATCTCCTAAAATGAATAAGCCAAAAGAAGAGCATAATAGTTTGTCTCAGTGCAACTGAGTAAAATAATCAAGAATTTAATTAAAAACCTAGGTCGTTTAAATTTAATTAAACATTCAATTTTCTTTCTGATTACTCTCCAATTTTTCCTTCAAATTCTAGTGTGCAGAACCTAGTTCATTATTTGGTAAAGAAGAAATAAGAACCTCTGAGGCTACATCAGCGTCAATTATTCCAAAAAGATCAGGTGCCAATTCACAAGATACAATCATCACTTTTGTTCCGAAGTGCTATCTTAATCCAACAATCATTATATTTAATGACGCTAGATAATGGTTCCAACAGTTATCTATGAGAACTCAAAAGCATGCTGTGGATAATCAACATTTAAGCACGACATCTCAACTCACAGACATTGAAAAATCAAAATCGGAATCCACTAGAAAATAGTGGAATGAAAATGTACGTGTAACAAAGGCAAAGATTCCACAAGGTATGGACCATGGTCCAGTTCTACGGACTAAAAAAGGATTTCATCTCATCTACTTGAGGAGGATAGAACGATCCAATCAGAACAGCAAGTTGTTAATTAAATTATAAAATAAAATACATTAAACGAGTGCATCCAAACTACGATAAACGAGACGCCGTCTTACATATTCAGGTTTCCTGCGATTCTCCGTTCAGCTTCCCTCACACATTCGAGGACCACTGGCTTTCCGTTATCATCTCGATATGCACCCTAGAAGATACGGAAAACGTAAAGATAAATTGAAAGATTCCACTGAAAAAGACAGCACAAGATCAAAAGCGACAATAGTCTGCCTGTAACATAACAACAATTTAAAAATATTTAAGGAACTTTCCGATCCGAGAACTTGAAAAAATATTGGATCGATCGAGATGGCCATCCAAATTTTGAACTAATCTCATAGGCAACAGAATTATTAAAATAATAGCTAAGAAAGAAAAATCTCCTGTTTCTAGATTCAACAATCAAACTTAAAACAGTTCTGACACAGGAATCTCCCAATATTTAACGATTTCGTCATCGCTTAAAGCGATCAAAAGTTTCAACCACGGAAAACAGGACGACGAACTAAAAGCTTAATGCGAAAGCTAATCAAATGCGCGCGCGAACAGTACAGATCAGATGAAAAAACACGAAATAGACAAAAGACAGATGGAGAAAAAAGTTTAGATCAACGAGTGGAAGTGGATTTCCTCTTAGATGATGAAGCTTTAGAATCGTTCGCAATGGAAACTTCGATTGTCATTCCGACGTTTGTGTTCTTAGTTATTAAAACTCAATAGAAGCATAAAAAGCACAAATCACAACCAAAGCTACACCAGCAATCAAACAGTAATCGTATCAAAATCCAAGGCGAACAAGGCAAGAAGAAGTAGAAACAGAAACTCACTACTCCAACATTGACTTTGCTAGGACTCGGATCAGCCAAGAAAGCTTCAGTAACGCCTAGAATCGGATCTTTCGGAGCCGGTTCGACGTTCTTCCACCAAGACGACATGGATCTAGCTCCGACGCCGAAGCTACTCAAGCTCCGGTCTAAAACCTTCCTCGAAATCACTGCTTGAAACGCCATGAACACCAACAAGCAAACTGATAGCTCTCTCTCTCGCCGTTCTCTTTACAAAACTCAGACGAAAAAACGGCGGAGATTTCGTGGAGGCGCGAAAACAGAGAGACCTCTGGCTTCAGGCTCCAACTGAACAAATAGACATGAGAACCTCGAAATGCGCAGCGCAGACTCGGAGCTTTAAATATATTCATCTAACTTTTGATGCCTAACGCTTTATATATATATATTTTTTTTTTTCTTTTTTCTTTTTTCTTTTTTTTCTTTTTTTTAATCACGTCTTCGAAAGGCGCGTACTCACGGACAGGTCAGGGTGTCAAAACGGCAATAGAATCTCGACAGCCATTTTATATTTTCCAAACAAGTTAAATCTTAGGTTTAAATGACTCCTCAATTCATTTCATTCTACTCTTCCAATTTGGCAATACTATAAAAATTAATATTCCTAAATTTTGCTTCTTATTTTAAAATATTCCTGTTTTTTTTAATTTTAAAATATTTTTTTGAACGTTTCAAAAGTATCACTGAAGTAAAATTTAATTAAAATATTTTTAAAAAATTTAACATAGTAATAATCTAAAACGTAATAATTATTAACAACATTACACCATGTCTAACATCTTAATGAATTTATATTTTAATGATAGTTTTAAAAAATTTATAAAATATTACGGGTAATATTAAAGATTTTTGAAATAATTTAGCATTAAAATTTAACATTGGTGAGGGTATTGCTTGATTGGAAGGACGACCACTTTTCTCTCTTAGCTTAGCTTGACTGATCGTGTAATGTCACGAGTTGAAAGAACTCGAGACAATTCCCGCAAAACTCTTTGGGGAGAATCCCTTTACTCAACTTCTATTCTCTTCTATCTTACACTCTTGAGAGAGACGGGAAATTTTTAAAAATGAAGAAAAATCACTAATGGGTTCCCTTTAAAAATAAAGAAATAATGGACCGATAACTAAATGTTTGGAAAGCGTTTTTACTAAACAGGTGATCAAATTCTTAGAACTTTAGCATCTCCCAGCATGAAATTGACAAATTTTTATCGTAAATAATTTTTTTCTCCCGATCGACAAATTGACACATTAACCCGTTAAACTTTCTTCTTTCCAACACCGGTGAGAGAGGTAGGCGCCTTTTTAAAAAATGAAGAAAAATGACTAATGGATTCCCTTTAAAAATAAAGAAAAATGGACCGATAACTAAATGTTTGGAAAGTGATTTTACTGACCAGGTGGTCAAATTCTTCGAACTTTAGCATCTTCCGACATGAAATTGACAAATCTTGATCGTAAATAATTTCTCTGCAGATCGACAAATTGACACATGAACCCGACCCAACATAAAATTTAAGGTATTCCGACTTTTTAAGAAAACATGTCCTCCACAGTTAAAGTAGTTACAAAATCCAAACCTGAAAAAGTAAAGTGGTGAAGGGGGAAGGGATCATATCATTGAAAACGTGTGGGAGTTTTCAACCAACTTTCAATCAATCAAGTAAATCACAAACCCAAAAGATAATAAAGCCAAATTGAATTTGATTTAAGAGTTAGGAAGCTTACAACTCTTTGAGATCTGGAAGGTTTAAGAAGCAATTTGTAGACACTGAGACTTGTTGTGGGGCTGTGCCTCACTGGATAATCGCTCTCTTCCCATAAATTCTTGTCTTGTCTCTGCAACCAACAAGGGAGAAAGGCTTATTCCTTACAGTTAGTTGAAATTCCGTGTAGTTGTCAGTCTCCCTTGCTTCGTACTAAAGAAACACAACAGTCTAATTCTTCCCCATTTATCATTCATTTCCATGCTTGTTTCCAAGAACCCAGCCCAAATTACCTGGAGCTGATTCAACCATTTCTTCTTCCATGATATGTAAACTCGTTCGATATGATCGAACAAGAGGAAGGATCGAGTCGAACAACAAGTCCGGATGAACCCGAGATAGTTATCGTGTCGCCGACGAGACCCGAAGAAGCAAAAGAAGTACTTGCAAGATCGGAGCGGAGCGACGAGCATGAGGGGGCTGGTAAGAGCTCTAGACAGCCTGAGAGCCATCATACCTGCATCATTGACATAAAAAGCACTGGTGAGTCAATGGATGATGCAAATTCTAGTAATGAAAAGGTTTGCAGGATATGTCATTTGAGTTCCGACGAGTCGGTAAGTTCAGACCTCGTAAACCTCGGATGTCGCTGCAAAGGCGAGCTCGGAATGTCCCACCGTGACTGCGCCGAGATTTGGTTTATGCATAGAGGCAACAGGTAAAAGATTCTCTGTTCATCATTCAGATATCAGTGATTTTGGTTTTACAACGCCAATTCAGCTTCATCTGTTTCTAATAATAGACAGTGTGAGATATGTGGTCAGACAGCTACAAACGTGAGGGGAAACAGGAGCAGCGTTTTCATGATACAGAGGAATGAGAGGAGGATGGTAGCAAGCTCAAGCGTGTCGGCAGTGTCCTTGGACAACGAGGTTCCGTTATCATGTTGCTGGGGGCAGCGGTTCTGTAATTTCCTATTGACATGCACGGTTCTAGCCTTCCTCCTCCCATGGTTTTTTCGATTCAATTTCTTTTGATGATGAGTGATGGCTTTGCTCGAACATCCTATCATCACATTAACCAGCAATAAAGTCAAAAATTATAGCTTATACTTGCATGCTATAGCTTTTGAGTGTAATACTGTGTGGGGGAGGGAACTTGAATTCATGACCTCGACATTAACCAATCCAACTGTGATTAGATTGATGCAAACATAGTATTTAAAAGGGAAGAAAACATACCAAATTCCGAGGAAATTTCTCATCTTCGTTCATATCGGTTCCTCCTTGATATAAATAACATTTACGATTAACAAAACTGTAATCTCCCAAGGTTTTTAAAACGTGTCTGCTAGGGAGAGGTTTCCACACCTTTATAAAAGAATGTTTCTTTCTCCTCCCTAACTAATGTGGGATCTCACAATCCACATTCCTTTGAGGCCTAGCGTCCTCGCTGGCACTCGTTCCCTTCTCCAATCGATGTGAGACCCGCAAATCTACCCCCTTTGGAGCCCAGCATCCTTGTTGGCACACCGCCGCGTGTCCACCCCCTTCGGGGCTCAACCACCACGCTAGCACATCGCCCGAAACCTAGCTCTGATACCCTTTGTAATAGCACAAGCCTACCGCTAGCAGATATTGTTCTTTTTGGGCTTCCACTCAAGGTTTTTAAAATGCGTCTGCTAGGGAGAGGTATCCACACTCTTGTAAAGAATGTTGCGTTCTCCTCCCCAACCGACGGGAGATCTCACAAAAACGTACTTTACCTCAGTTAAAAATAGTGACAATAAATAAACTTTGAAAAGTGAATACTTAAGAGGAAACAGAGAAGTTCCTGAATTGAATGTGCATCAGGAGCTGGAGGCCATAAGACATCCCCATAGATTCTCAAGAACATGCTGAAAATGAAGCAGCAGCATGATGTACTAAAATAAACCTGTTCACACAAGCAACAATTCAGCCACTAGTCCAAACAGAGGATATACTTGAGTCTCCAAAATAGCACAGAAGTCCAACTAAAGCAACTTTAAGGACTAGACTGTGAAGGAGGCTAACAGGGTCGGTATACCCTACCTTAGAACTCGATGACACAGTCATACAACCGATAGAACAAGTTGTGTTCTATGAGATCCCACATCGATTGAAGAGGAAAATGAGTGTCAGTGAGGACACTAGGCTCCAAAGGGGAGTGGAGTGTAAGATCCCATATCGGTTGGGGAGGAGAACGAAGCATTCTTTATAAAAGTGTGAAAACCTCTCCCTAGCAGATGCGTTTTAAAAACCTTGAGGGAAATTCTAAAAAGGAAAACCTAAAGAGAACAATATCTGCTAATGGTGGGCTTGGGCGGTTACACGTTCAATAACCGCACATTGTGTCAACTTAAGAACCTTTGTGCCATCTTTTAAACACAAAAGCAATAACTCAGACGCACAACGGAATCTCCTTGCCTTGCAAAGATTGTGCACCGAGGAGGAGTACATAAAAGAATCCCTTGTTTCCATTGATTCAAACAATTCATTGCTTGGTCAATTTGTCCAGCTCTACACAACCTGTCAACTAGACAATTTAAGGTTACCAAGTTTGAAGCAAAACCTGTCATATACATGTCATTCAAATGTCGTCGGGCCCCCTCGATACTACCAGCCCTGCACAACCCTTTAGTTATCATAGTATGTGTGTAGTCATCACATTCTAATCCTCCGCCACAGATTTATCTAGATTCACATAAGGGACCGGTGACGGTGTAGAGCTATAAGGAGCGAAGCTCACACACACCGACCGATGGAGGGCAGGATCGCATTCACGCGTGTAACGTTCCAGATCCACCGCTAGCAGATATTGTCCTCTTTGGGCTTTCCCTTTCGGGCTTCCCCTCAAGGCTTTAAAACGCGTCTGCTAGGGGAAGGTTTCCACACCGTTATAAATGGTGGTTTGTTCTCCTCCCCAACCAATGTGGGACATCACAATATCATACCATTGCAGTGGATATGGGGCGTTACAACTCGTTTGCCGCCTGGCTCCATAGTAACAAAAGGGAAAGTAGGCCCGCCCACACGGAAGACTAACTCGCTTTTTTACTCTGTCCTTTCGATTTTCTCGCTTCTCACTGAAAAGCTCGGCGTGCTCGTATCTAGGTCGGGGCTAATGAAACTATATAAGCAAGACTCGAGATACGGATTTCACCTTATGGGGAACACAACAGGCAACCAAGACTGAAGACGACTCTAGCTCGTCCAACAGCTTAAATGCAGCCTCCAACTTACCTTCTTTACAGTACAAATTAACAAATGTATTATAAAAAACTAATCAATTCCCACGCCATTCTTTATCATCTATTCTATGCAAACATTTTCCCCTTCAAATGCAACTAACTCAAGAAAAGCACCAATAACTGTGCAGTAAGCAACGCCATCAAAAGCATACATCTAAAGTAGCTTTTCATCCTTGGTAGTGTATTTTACGGCATCAGGCTCAAGACCTCAATCCACGGCTCATTGATCATCCTACAAGCTGACTTCAATCTAAGTTTTTAAAATTTGACTACAAATCTAGTGTTTCTTAAAATCATACGTGAAAACAAGAATAAAATTCAACCAGGACCTTCAAGAATTCATTTGAAGTTTTGGAAGACGAATACCAGTTTGAAAATTAATCTGGCTTGGATCAACATTCTCATCGAAAGAGATCAGACAATTGATGCCTCGATAGAGTAAAACCAAAATGGAATCAACTTTCAACGAATCTGTTGTTGAGATTAGCAGATAATTAAAGTCATACAGACGAAAACTGACTCTGAACACTTACGCACATCAGCAGAACATGGAAGTTAACGCGGAATTCAAAAGAAGATAAAAAAATCGGAATGCAAGAAGCAATTGGCACTAAACCTTTGGGGAAATGTAGAGAAGGAAGAAGTATTGGATGAAATATGGCGCCTCTTCTGCTCCTGCTCGTTGCCCACGTTATAAACGAAGGGAAGGAGAAAATGGAGTCCCAGATGGTCGTTGCCCTCCCTCTCGGATGCCTCAATGTTATGAGATTGGCGCTTTCCATATGGATAAACTCTCGGTTAAATTAATAAAAATACCAAAAAAATTTATTTGTCTCTAGTCCATATTTAAAATTCAAAATTCAAAAATAAATTTTTTTAATAATAATAAACTTTCAAAAAAAAAATCAAATATCATTTAATTTTAATTTTAGATAAAATTAATACTTTATTTTAAAAATAAAAAAATAATAATAAACTCCTAAAAAGTTTCATTAATATCCTTTTAACTTAAAAAAATCAAAAAGATATTTTCGTTAGTAATATGATTAAAAATCCTCATAAAATTATTAATATTTTTAACTCTCTTAAAAAAAATTCAAATCAATATATGAACGAAAACGGTCTATTAGCATATTATAGATTATCTACAAATATTTTAATGTTAATTTGAAAAATTCATAAGTATTTTTGAAACGTGATACCCAGTTAAATTGGAATGCAAAATGCTGATAATTGAACAAACGTGCTTTATTATTATATTCGTAATATAAGCTCAAATTTAGGGGCAATAATGTAACACAATAAAAAACAACCATTTCTCTGTTTTAATTCATGTTTTTTACTTTTTACCTTATTTATAAATTGTTTAAACCCGCAATTTTTCTCTTCAAAATTTTCCCAGCAATGGCAGCCTAAGACATTTCTAGTTTCAACACTCAAGGGCTTTAAAACGTGTTAGGGGAAAGTTTCCACACCCTTATAAAGAGTGTTTTTGTTCTTCTTGCCATCCAATGTAAGACTATCACATTTTTCCTCTCACTTCTTAAGTAGTTTTATGAATAAATCTATTAAATATAGTTGAAATTTTAATAATCTACCTTAAATTAGGAGGGTTAGAACCTATTCGAAGATAATTTAGAGATTAAACTTGTAACTTAACATATATTAATAAAATATGATAATTCATGAATCAGTTGGTAGGGGGATGTTTTTACAATAATTACATAAATGGATGATGATTTGATTTTTGTTTTTAATTCTATAGTTACAAATAAGGATGGAGTTATGGGATTTTTCTTAAAATGATATTTGATTAATTATGTACGACTATAAAGCTATTACATATAAATTGATATATATTTTTAATCACCTGGTTAGTTATCGTTGCTCGAGATTGACCCTGGAAGTTTGAAAGTTGGAGGCTTGTCAACGCCCCGTCGGGAGTACTCTCTCCATCGTCGAGCAGCAGCTGCAGCTCGTTTTGCTCGTTCCTTTGTTTCCTCTTCTGCAACCATTTTAAAACTAGTTTTAGCTTTTGTTACGACCCAAGCCCACCGCTAGCAGATATTGTCCTCTTTGGGCTTTCCCTTTCGGGCTTCCCCTCGAGGCTTTAAAACGCGTCTACTAGGGGAAGGTTTCCACACCCTTATAAATGGTGGTTTGTTCTCCTCTCCTGAGACATCACAATCCACCCCCTTCAGGGCCCAGCGTCCTCGCTGGCACTCTTTAAATCCACCCTCCTTTGGGGTCCAGCGTCCTTACTGGCATATCGCCTCGTGTCTACCCCTTTCGGGGAACAGCGAGAAGGTTGGCACATCATCCGGTGTCTGGCTCTGATACCATTTGTAACGACCCAAGCCCACCGCTAGCAGATATTGTCCTCTTTGACTTTCCTTTTCGGGCTTCCCCTCAAGGCATTAAAACGCATCTACTGGGGGAAGGTTTCCACACACTTATAAATGGTGGTTTGTTCTCCTCGTCCCCACGAATGTGGGACATCACCGATATTAATATTTCAATTGTAGCTGAATTTAGGTAAAGCTTTGAAGTTAATGAAGATTACTAACCATTAGCTGGATTTGTTTGATCTTTAGGGCTGCCCCAAAGATTGGTCCAGTATGAATCATTGCTTTCAGAACCTTTCTTCTTCGTCATCCTCACTTTTGCTTGTTCCTGCGCTCCACGTATTAGAAACAGCCATAAAATTAAGCGCTAATCATCATAAAACCTTACCATGACTTTTGATTGCCTCTTCTCCCATCGAGTACTAGCCTGCAACATTAGTAGCAATCACGGGAAGCTTGGTTAAGACCACACAACAACGCACACACTCGATTGATCTAGATGAACACAAAGATGACGAATATTGACTAAAAGTTTATATTGATGACTTTAGGTATATAAGTAAGAGAAGATACACAGAATTCAGAATGTACATCTTCAAAGCACTACCTAACGGGTATATATTTGGTTTCGGTTTGCTCTACCAGATATAACCACAAGTATATAGCACGGTCCTAGTTTCAGTTTACCATATATAGTTTTAACAATCATCTAATATATATAATAATTGAATAAGTTACAAATAAGCAGAACAAACCAGCTCAATTCTATCGAACAAATAAAAGTTAAATTTGAATAAAAATAAAAGTTAAATTTAAATCTTATTCGAATGAGCTTTAACGAGATTAAATAAAATTTAAAATGTTCATACCAGTCTAAAAACATCCACAGCGGATGATCCCATTCCAGAAAGCATAAACGCAACCTGGCCATAAACATTCAAATTAGAAATTGAAAATCTAGGACAAAGAAATTTCTGCATTACTTACATTCACTCTTTCGACCCTCCGCATTTCATCTTCTAGAAGAGATAATTGTGCTGCTGAAGTCCAATGGATGCAATCTACTGGACTGTCGAGGGAGGAGAAAACATGGGTCAATGGTAGCATCAGGCAAATTTCTAAGCCAGAATTTGTTAAATCGGTAACGAATTGACAATTGTGTTGAGGATTGTTGGTGGGGAGTCCCACGGGAATAATCATGAATTTATAAATAAGGAATACATCGTATGAGGCCTTTTAGGGAAATCAAAAGTAAAGTCATAAGAGTTTAGGCTGAAAGTGGACAATATCGTATCCGTGAAGATTCATGACAAAAGTACAAAAGTACAGAACAATTCATTTTCTTAACCAAATTATAGCATGAAATGTTTGTAGTCGGTCTTGAAAATACATGTAATAGAAACTATTGACATTTCCCAAGCTATCAACAGCAAGATTTGGAGAACGAAAAGTTGAAGTGAGTTCAGATTCAATCAGAATAAAGGGAGCTTACCAACTTTCAATTGCTTCTTGAACTCGTTGAGGATTCCCACACTGACTATACACACGAGCTCGTCCGAAATCTTCTTCAATTCCGAAGACATCAGGGGCGACATTCGCACAATTTTTGCAGCCTGGAAGTTAGTTAACAAAATCTCAAACTCATTGCAAATTTATGACCCATTTACTTTCTATTGTGCCCACCGCTAGCACGTTTATTAGGGAGAGATTTCCACATCCTTATAAGAAATATTTTCCTCTTTTCAATCGATGTGGAATCTCACAATTCACTCCCTTGTGGGTCCAGCATTCTCGCTGGCATGCATGGTGTTTGGTTCTGATACCATTTGAAATAGTCCACCATCCGGTTCCTGACTTTGATACCATTTGTAACTGTCCAAACTCACCACTAACAGATAGTGTCCTCTTTAGACTTTCCCTTCCGGGCTTCCCTCAAGGTTTTAAAACGCATCATTAAGGAGAAGTTTCCATACCCTTATAAGGAATGGTTCGTTCCTCTCCAACTAATGTGGGATCTCACAAAGATAAACTAAAGTTCTGTTTCGAACCACTTTTTAAAGAGCTTAATAAAGTATTTTTAAGGATTCAGAAACAATTCAACAGAGCTTAAGAGAAGACTCCCGCGTACCTATACAGCTGAATTCATCAACAAAAGCGAGATCCTTTGTGCTTGAACCATCCATAAAAGGGTTAATTGCTGTCAAAGCATATCCATGAATTTCATCATAAACCATTCGCTGCACTGGGTCACTAAGCACCTGCAATTTAGCAGGAAGCAAAAAAACTACAAGATTTATACAAATATAATCTATAAATCTGGGTAGATTCTTCTACTCTGTTCATATATTATTTTTCCTTCTATTTATAGATTTGCGTTCCTGTAGTGCCAAGCTTAAAGCATTTACCATCGTTTGAGTTTGAAACCCTACCTCATAGACTTCATTAATGAACATGCAGAAATTGGTGGTGTCTGGATCATCGCCGCTCAAGTCTGGATGGCACTCTTTCATGCAATTATAATACGCCTTTTTAATCTGTCCCGGGCTCGCATCTGGAAGCTATAAACAAAAAAGAAACAAAAAAAAAAAAAAAATCAGGAACTGTTCATTTCAGTAGAAACAAAAATTCGCAATTGAAAAAAGAAAGAAATAAAGTTGCAGTCAACGAACACCACGAGAATTTTTTAAATTAGTGCTTTGTGGGAGAAGTATTCCTAAAACTGAACAATATTTTAATATGTTAAGAGCATTTTTCACTCATGAATGATTCATAAACTACTCTATAACAGTTTAACAACTTAAAATCACACCAAAATGCAAAATCAAGGACAAAAACAAGAAAAGAAACGATCCAAAACAAGCAAATAAAAATTCCTTACGGTTCTGATCAACTACTAGCCCTAAAATCTTCACATCCAATCTTGGACTAAAAAAATTTCATGAAACAACAAGGAGCGAAATCGACAGATAAGCCAGAGCCTAAGAAACGGCGTTCATAGATTTTAACAGTTCAACACCAGAAGAAAATCCAGATCGAAATCGAACGGCGTACCAGTCCCAAAACGGCATAATAATCATCGGCAATGGCCTCCGTTGCCGCCGAATCCCTCGCTGCGACTTTCAAACTGCCACAGTTCCGTCGTCCAGCGCCGCGGCCAATCTTGCCGCAAGAACTTGTAGGCTTCGCAAGGGAGCGCCATGGGCTCAGAAACGGAGTCTGGACTTTGATGGCCTCGGTGCAAACAGGGGAGAGCAGCTGAGCCATTGCAGAGGGAGTTGCATGAAACAGAACATAACGAAAAAGAAAACAGGGGTAAAAATGGAAAGAATTATGGATTTTTTTGTTGGGCGTTTAGGGAATATTTAGAAATTATGAGGAGGAAGAAATTTTGACGTGGAGGGTAGGTGACGTGGCGGATTGTGAGCCAATGAGCTCCATGAATGTGGACGAAACGAAGTTAGATAAATGTAGTTAGAGAAGTGGCGAGAGTGTGCATCTTGCAGAAGCAAGGCACGTGCCGGCTTGTGTATTATTGTTGCCTCACGTGCTACGGTGTTGTTGTTTCCTTCCATTATCTTCAATTAGAAAATGGATAACAAACTTGGTTATGGTATGATATTTTTCACTTTGATCCTATGATATTGTCCACCTTGAGCATAAGTTCTACGCCTCCCCTTAATTGAGGCACAGACTCATAGTATTCATTGATTATAAACCCTTTAATTGAGGCTTGACTCATAGTATAGTATTCATGGATTATAAACTAATGATCATTCCCTAAATTAGCCGATGGGACCTTCATCATCCAACACCTCATTCATTGATTATAAACCCTTTAATTGAGGCTTGACTCATAGTATTCCTGATCATAAACCAATAATCATTCCCTAAATTAGTCGATGGGACTTTCATCATCCAACACCTCTCCTCGAACAAAGTACGCTTTGTTCGACATTTGAGAATTTACCAATCTATTGGCACGACTATAGAGTATGGCTCTGATACCACATTAGACGAACACGATTATCTACAATGGTACGACATTGTCCACTTTGAGTATAAGTTCTCATGGTTTTGCTTTGGGCTTCCCAAAAAGTCTCACACCAATGAAGATATTGTCCACTTTAAATATAAGCTCTCATGAATGACTTAGGTTTGGGCTTCCTAAAAAGCCTCATACCAATGAAAATAGTATTTCTTAATTATAAAAAATGATCACTCCCTAAATTAGGGAACGTGGGACTTTCAATTCAACATCCAACAATTACAAAAAATTAATTGGTAAAGAAACTTAAACCTTAATGAATTCAAAATAATTCAAATCTATATCAATATAGACTATTAAGGTTACCAAACATGTTTATGAAGTTTTCCAATTAAAGAAAAAAAAACAAAAAAAAAAACAATTGCTTTACAGCTTAAAATGTTCTCAAATTACTAAAACATAAGACTGCCAACAGCTTAAAATGTTCTCAAATTGATTCTAATAATCTTTCATTAAAGCCGAAAAATATCCAAAGAAATAAAACAATAATAAAGAGCTTCAGTCAGGCTAATGGTAAAAGCACAAAATTTTATAACTTGCACACTAAATAACTCTCCATCTATTTGAGAAATCCCTCTGAAACTTAACCAGTGAGTTGCTGAGACTTGTTAAGAATAACTCCCTCGTATTTCACCTGGAACCACTTCATGGCGTCCTCCTTCGTGACCCTGTGCTGGATTCCGACACGAGACTTGCACCTCCTGCGACGCCCCACACGGTATCCTGGTCGCTCCAAGACAACGAAGAAGTCCATACCGTAGATACCAGTGGATGGATCGTACCTGAAACATCACAGTTGCACACATAAACACGAGATGGATTACAAGAAAACTTCAACGATAGTGATATCGATTAGTCTACACAAGATTCGGGATGCCCCTACTCCTTATTAGCCTTCAAAGATATCGTCACACATTACTCAGAAAAGAGTCGGGACTAAAATTTATATCCCCACAAGACATTGTCAACCGTATCCCCAACCTCAATCTCAATCCCCATAAGTTCTTTGACTACAGAGAATCAGGCAGAAAAATTACCATCACCATTGCCAAAAGTCCGATCCCACAAGGCTGGTTTAACTAAAAAGAAAACGGCACAAATTACTCAAGGAAGAGTCGGGACTAAAATTTATATCCCCACAAGACATTGTCAACGGCATCCCCAACCTCAATCTCGATCCCCATGTTAGAAATCATGACTCTCCACAATGGTATGATATTGTCCACTTTGAACATAAGCTCTCATGGCTTTGCTTTGGGCTTCCCCAAAAGGCCTCATACCAAGGGAGATAGTATTCCCAAACAATCCTCAACACCCATACGTTCTTCAACTACAGAGATTCGAGCAGAAAAATTACCATTTCCATTGCCAAAAATCCCATCCCAATGAATGACTAATTAGAAGTAAACTAAATTCAAACACAATGCAAAACAGAATCAGCTAAGCAAATCAGATTATAGATCTCGAAACAGATTAAAGGCATATTCAGATGTGTTTAAGGGCTCACTTGATTCCAAGATCAATGTGTTCTTGAATACCAAAGCCAAAGCATCCAGTGTCACTGAAGTTCCTGCGAAGCAACTCGTACTCCTTAACCTTCAACCCACTTTCCAAAAGCTGCATAGCCTTCTCGCCTCTAACGGTGACATAGCAAGCAATCTTCTCATTACGTCTGATTCCAAATGAACGCACAGTGTATCTCGCTATTGACCAAAATAACAACAAACAAAATGACAGCCTATCAGATCCAATATTGGGCTGTGACATTCAAAGATAACTTCAGTTTCAATTCTAAAAACAAAAGAACTCATCCAAATTTCAACTTTAGATTCTAAATCTTTCTTCCTATTATCATTTGGACCATTCCATAATCTAAGTCAATCGAGTACTTGAAGAGAGAAAAGAAAGTACCCTTAGAGAACACAGGGCTCTGGCCGCTTAGTTGTTCGAGCACCTAATCAAAGTAAATCATTAATGGCGGAAACAAGAAAGAAGCAGCTAAACGAACAAGAACAATGTACAGATCAAAGTAGAACCTTGGCAGCTCTTGTAAGCCGATCTCCGCTCTCACCGACTGATATATTGAGAACGAGCTTCTGCACCTTAATATCCCTCATGGTGTTCGATAACTTCCTCTCCGAAGCCTGCGCCATGTTAACAGAAGTAAATGATTAAGTCGCATGAAGGAAACAAGATTATAGGAGCTTTTTAAGAATCTATAGCTAGAAAACAGAAAGAATCTAGAGAAAATTACCATTGAAGTGTTCTGGCGGGTGGCTACGCGGCTGCGGCTTGTGTGTTGCTGGTGGTGCTACTGCTGCTCGATCCCAGGGAAGGGGGAAGAAACCCTAATATTGTTTGAAGTAGCCGAAGCTAGGGTTTCTGATTGGCCTAGGTTGTGGGCTTTAGTTTTGGGCCTATAAAATTGCTATCATATGGGCCCTACAATTGAGGCCCAATATTTTTCATAGAACAAATTAGTTTTTTTTTTTTTTTTTTTTTTTTAATTTCTAGTTGTTAATAGTTTTCAAAAGTCTCTAACCCTTATATGGAATAGTTTATAAAGGATCATTAGCTAATTTGCAATGACCCTTATTTGCGGTGAACTTGTGGTGAACTTAGGCCGTTACAAATGGTATTAGAGCCAGACATCGAACTATGTGCCAGTGAAGAGGCTGTTCCCAGAAGCGGGTAGACACGAGGCGGTGTGCCAGTCAGGATGCTAGGCCCAAATGGGTGGATTTGGCTGGGTTCCACATTGATTGGGGGATAACGAAACACCATTTACAAGGGTGTGGAAATATTTCCTAGCAGACACGTTTTAAAGCCTTGAGGGAAAGCTTGAAAAGGAAAGTCCAAAGAGGACAATATCTGCTAGTAGTGGACTTGGACTGTTACATTTATCTTACCTGTTCGAGTATAAGTCACACATGTAAAATTCAATTCAATGATAATTTAACGACAACCAAACAAATGGGTTGATTGCAACTAGACACAAAGTAATTCGCAGCCTCGTACACTTGAAAACTTAAGTTATAATTTAATTCGAGTTGATGTAGAGGTGAACTACAATAGTATTGCATACCATTAAGAATAGACAGCCTCGATCCTTTATCGAGAGCAATTTCCCTGTCACTACTTATGACATCCGATGCATACGTCCTATCCTATCTAAGTTCGAATTTACCCTTGCACTTCAAACAGTCATCCGTGGATGAGCGCCCTAGCGGTCTCACTCACAATTATATTACCTGAAGTGAATCAACGAGACAAAGTGAAAGAACGAAGAGAGACTTGATAAAGATGAGTGAGTACAGGCGAAAAGTCAGAGGCACGAGCCTTTGTACCTAGCGGGCAACGAATTCTACACTGAGGTTGTCTATGCATTCAGGTCATCGGCATGTGGGCGAGCTTATACCTGATTGTGGCACGTACAATGACAGATTACGTTATTCCCAAGAAAATTAGATTATTCTAACCTAAAATAATATCTATTAATGTCAAAATAAAAAAGCATAATTTATAAATAGTAACTTGATTGGTTGGTATATTCAAACCGCTGAATGTGAAAATGTGTATAAATAAAACACAAATAAAATTAAATTAAGATAAGAATTGGTCAGCTTATTTATTTGACCAAAATATTAAAATTATAATAATAAGGAATTAAATTAACTTATCTCCGCCATTTTTTTATTAGTTCCTTTTGGATAGTAAATATCCATTAAATCTGCTGTAATTAATTAATTATTGTTTAATTAAATATTACCAATAATTGATGATCATTGAATAAGCCGCGAAAGAAGAAGTCGGACAGATAATGGTTTTATTTAATAATATATTAAACAAAAATAATATAATTTTTATTAAATTAAAAACCCGTTTCCCATGCTTACGTTGATTGGGAATCTTTGGTTTATCCGACGTCGTTTTGATAGAATATAATAAATAGAAAAAGGAAAAATTGGCAAAGAATGGCTCCCGGGAATGGAAATAAATAGCGCAAATAATTAATATTGGTAACAATATTTGATTCTTTTAACCAGGAATAAAAATCTGGCTATCCTTCAATTTTAGGAATGTTGCCATAAAGTCTTGAAAATTTGTTTTCAATATAAAGATGGGTCGAGCGCGAAGAAGAAAGGACTATGACAATTATTTTCGATTTTCGATTAATAATATGTTTAGAGATATATACGGGCGTGGTGGGGACGGAGAAGTCTCCATCCCCGTCACTTATTTCATTATTTGTATCTGCAAAATTCTCCATTTATTTTTTTTTAGGGGAATAAAGACTGTGATTCCGAAATTGTTAAAAATCAAGTTTTTTTTTTTTAAGTAATTTTTATTTGTTTATTATTTTTTTAAAAAATAGTTATTTTAAATTTTTTATTTTTAATATAATATTTATTAAAAGATTTCTAATAAATAAAATATATAATAGTCTTAATCTAATTTCTAAAAATTAAAATTTTAATTTTAAAATATATGTAAAAAAATCTACAACATAATTTTAAATTTAATATTATATTTAAAATCTCAAAATTAACTAATTAACTTTTAAAATATAGTCAATATATATATATATATATTATTTTATATTAAGTGGGTGGGGATGGAGAGGGCAATATAATTCCATCCCCTAATGTAACATGAAAAAAAATGTTTCTCACTCCTTTCATTCTCTGTCAAAATTGGGAATCTCTTTCGGAGGGTAAAATGAATATTTCTAAATTTATTACCTAATTCAACACGTCGCTGTAGAAGGGATTAACGAATTGAGAACATGTTGAAATAGGTTACTATCGGATATTGAATTTGTTAGTAACATTTAATGATACAAATTATTTATAAAGTTGTATTCGGTTGTTGTTGTAAGGATAAAATTCTAATTTTATTCAAAATACAACCAAATTTACCATTTAATCCTTAAGATTTTACGTGCTTATGAGGGTAAGTACATTAATTTAAAGTCAATAATATAAAGTAATTTGTTTTAAATAATTAATTAATAATTTAAAATTATTAATTATTTATAATTATTAACTAAATGAGTATTTCTACTAAATTGTTCACTTGAAATTTGATATATTACCGTTAATTAATTGTTAGTTGTAATTTTTAATTTACATACACACAAATTTGTACTCCAAGTATAAGAAATAAAACAAAATGGAATATTAAATTGAACACGTGCCAAGATTCCTGTGTTATTGGGCAACCGTTCAACGTAGTTTTGCAGACGTTTGAGGAAATTTGTGGAAGTTAATCACCACCGTCAATCTCTCTTATAATTTCACACTTTTAATCGTAAATCAATACATTTTAAAAACATTAACACAAAAAAAATAAAGTTTTTTAATATATACACGATTTATGCAATTCCTAAAGTCTTAATATTATTTTATTTATTAAATTAATAAACATATAAAATAAAATAAAATATACATAATACCCTTAAATTTAACATAGTTTTTTTGTTATTATTATACCTTTAGAAATTAAAAACGTTCATTTTAAGAGAGATTTTTAAAATATATTCGACTAAGCTATTTCCTATTAATTAAACCATACAAATTTAATTATTTAAATAAATAATCTAAAAACAACATTAACATTATTTAATTATTTCCTTTGCTTTGTTTACGATTAATAATTCAATAATTAATCCATCTAAATAATTCCACAAAGACTCTACACTGCACCCGACCGTACCCGAACTAAACCCTCCCCCTTAAGCATTATAATTTACTTCGTATTTGCTTGCACGACCTTAATAAACAAACATAGTTTGCCAATCTGTCAACATGACTATTCTTTGTATTAAACCTCATCTAAATCTCTCACTCCTTCCCTCTCCCAATCTCTCCGCCCAAATCCCGTTTCCTTTTTGTCTCTTTAATCTCACCCGTACGATTGATCGTTATCACACAATTTCCGTCAACCGGCGTTCAAGTTTTCATCGCCGTTCCGCCCATGGACCGCCGTGTTCGCACTAACCCATTTCTCTCCGATCAAGAAGATCCTGGAGCCATGTCGGACGACGGCCTGCCGGGATCCCCCACCGACGGCAATGGCTCCAGAAAAAGGTTAGTTTTTTTTTTTCAATTTAATTTACTTTAAATTAATAATTTTTTTAATTTTAATTTTAATTTATGGATTTTGTTTTGTATTTTACAGTAGAAGGGGAGGGCAGAAAAGAGTGGTGTCCGTACCGATCGGTGACATGGAGGGATCTAAGAACAAAGGGGAAGCATATCCACCGTCGGATTCATGGGCTTGGAGGAAATACGGCCAAAAGCCAATCAAAGGCTCTCCTTATCCCAGGTATTATACAAAATTAAGGGCATTTTTTTCGTAATTTTTGCTTTGATTTCCATTAATTTTGCTCTAATTGAAAGAGGAATTGACTTAATTTTGATGCATTTATAATTAATTTCAGCTCATTTAATCGAAATTTGAAGAAATGTTTAATAATTTCAATTTTCATGTTAGCCGCCGCCGCCGCCACCGGCCGGCAGTTTTTTAACCAATAAGAAATATCTAACCACCGGCAACGGTAGGATCTGGATTGAGATTGGCGCATTTTAGCACAAAGGCGGCTTTTGCTAACATCGCCGCTTTGTTTTATTATTATTATTTGTCGTAGTTGGGAATTGGGATCATACGCATTATCCAATCGCTCTCATAGAGCGTGTACAACACGCACTTTTTTTTTTCCCTTTTCTTTTACCTAATTATTGCCCTATTTTGTTTCCTTCTTTTGCCTAATAATTGCACAATTTTTTTAAACTATTACTAAAATTACATAATTTTTAAAACCGTTTTTAAATTTTAATTTGTTTTCAATTAATTGAATCACGACATTATTAGAAGATGCCTTTCACACTGATGTCATATTAGTGAGTGGCGGCTATACGGAAAAGTCTTTAAAATAAAATATTATTTATTATTTTAATAGAAAAATCAAATCTATTATAACACAAAATTTATGTAATTATTATCTTAAAAAATTAATGAATTAATCTATACTTAAAAAATAAAATACTAATTATTAATTATTGAATTTTTATGTAATTTTTGCGTTATTCTATTGAGATTTGTTTGGTGATTGGCTCATGGGTTTATCTTCTTTCCCGTTAACTGAACGGACACTTTTACTTTTGGATATATCTGAATTAATAATTAATCCCACGTTTTTTAAAATTATTATTTAGATAAATTTATTAAATATATATATATTTTTATATTTTAGGGGATATTACCGATGTAGTAGCTCCAAAGGCTGCCCGGCAAGAAAGCAAGTAGAAAGAAGCCGTGTGGACCCCACCAAGCTTGTTATTACCTACTCTTTCGACCACAACCACCAGCTCCCGGCGACCAAATCTCACCATCACCAACACCAACACCACAATTCCTCGCCGCCCTCCGCCGCCATCGCCGAGGATTCGTCACCGGGGAGCGCAACCACGTCGCCCTCCAATTCCGACCACACCAACGCCACCCCCGCGTCGCCAGCGGTGGTTTTTGCGAGTCAGCCGGAACTGGAACTCGGTGGCGACTCGCTGATGATAAAACCGTGCATCGGCGATTTTGGATGGTTGGCTGACGTGGCGTACGATAGAATCCTGGAGGGCCCGATTTATGGGGGAGGCGACATGTTCGACGACGCCGATGTAATGGTTTTGTCTGCAAGAGGAGATGACGAGGACGAGTCGTTATTTGCGGATCTTGGGGAATTACCTGAATGCTCTGTGGTTTTCGGCCGGCGGCGAGCGGTCCAACCCGACGGGCCGAACCGGACATGTGGCAGGGTTTTAGATTGCTAGCGGTTTTTTTTAAGGATTTGGTTGGTTTGTGTTACAGGAACATGACCGTACACTTTTCTTTCGCTTTTTTCTAGCTGGACTTTCCAAATTGCCAATTGGCGTTCGCTTTGGACACTTCACAAAGAAAGAAAAAAGAGGGGGAGAGGATTTTTCTACATAATTATTATTATTTTTTTCTTTCTAATTTAGTTTTAAATTGGGATCGGTGGGTTTCTTCTGTTGTACAGTGAAAGTTAGTCAACAATATTGAGAAAATAATCAAATTCTGTTTCCTTTTGAAATAAATCCCCTTGTCTTTATTTATATATATATATATACACACACGTATGGTGGCGTCGCCCGTCGAGACATATGGACCTTGTCGATGGAGATCGAGATGACAAGGTGAGATGTAACGTTGCATTGAAAGACCTTGGCCCGAGCAGAGACAAGGTTGAGCTGAATGACTTGGCCTAGCGTATACGCAAGTTGGATGTGTCGCAAACGATTGAACATGCACGCGCAGGCGGCATGTGTGGTTGAACAAGCTTGGATTCCGCACAAGCGATGTTCGATTGGTGAAAACAAACCTCGCCTAAGGTCTGACGAAGCCACAAAGCCGGAGCGAAAAATATATATGGGGCTTAATTCCTCTTAAGACTGGTCGTGAGCATGTCAAGATCACGACGTTGCACGGTAAAAAATGTATATATATTTATATATATATGTAGAGATCCACACATAGTTTCTATTAGAGACTTCTTTTTAATTGTAAAGGATATTAGGATAGGTTTCGAATTGCTGGCGATGACTTGGTAAAGGGAATCTATGAACCCAACACGATCATCTTGTGATGAACAAGAATTGGAGATAGGATGCAGGACAAGAATAGGACAAGAAACGATGAGATGCCGTAGCTTTAAGAGAGAGGGGCAGATTGCCCGCCTAATACTGTAGAAGTAAGCTCATCGACATTAAAGGAGAAGTAGTGGAGCACGTCAAGGCATTTCTTGGTCCCCGTTTGCCCGGCCGGCATATAGATATACATACACACGCACACACAATTTGTAACGGCCCAGACCCACGTATACTATCTTCTTCGGACTTTCCCCTTCAAGCTTCCTTTCACGGCTTTAAAATATCTAACATCAAGAAGAGATTTTAAATTTTAAAGAAGTGCGCCTTTCAAACCACAACCAACCACAACCATGCTCTTATTCTACAAAAGAGATACAAATATACAAAATAAGTATCACTCGCTGTATTTCTGTGTAAATGTTTGAAGCTTTTAACTTAGCTGGAGCAACATCCAATCCTCTTCAGAACCGACGAGTCGTCCTTGACATCTATTGTCTGGCCTTTCGACGGAAGGGTTGAACCGCTTGCGCTGTCGCCTGCCTCGACTGATCTCTTGCACACGATGCGATATATTTGAGAGAGCACCTCCGTGAAAGCACTCTCGACGTTCGTTGCATCCAGTGCAGAGGTCTCCATGAAGTATAAAGACTCCATCTCGGAAAATGATTTTCCATCTTCGGTTGGAACGAGAACGAGGTGTCGTAAATCGCATTTGTTGCCAATGAGCATCACTACCATGTTTGGGTCTGTGTGATTCCTCAATTCCTTTAACCATCTTGCAGCGTTCTCGAATGTTGGTCGTCGAGTGACATCGTACACAAGCAAAGCACCTACCGCTCCTCGGTAGTAAGCACTGGTTATCGCTCGGTACCTACACGGAAAGAGCTGATCTGAATTGCCAATAAAATAGCTACGAGAGTAAGCTGATATCATAATTTCCTCATTAACATCGAAAGCAGCTCCAACATCACAACTTCCATATGGATGTGTATAAATCTTACAAACTTAAACCATGAACTTAGCCAGTTGATACAAATAGAGAACATTTCTATATTTCTATTCATATGCATACAACAAACAAAATGGGAAACAACATCCAGAAGCGTACGTTTTTCTAATCAAACCCGCCTCCCCCACACCCACCAACCCATTAGTTTGGATTAATGCTTCGTTCTCCTCTCCAACCGATGTAGGATCTCACAATCCACCCCCCTTCGGGGCGCAACGTCCTTGTTGGCACTCGTTTCTCTCTCCAATCGACGTGGGATCTCACAATCCACCCCCTTCTGGCCCAGCGTCCTCGCTGGTACACCGCCAGTGTTTGGCTCTGATACAATTTGTAATGACCCAAGCCCACCGCTAGCAGATCTTGTCTTCTTTGGGCTTTCCCTTTCAGTCTTTCCCTTAAGGTTTCTAAAACGCATCTGCTAGGGAAATGTTTCAGCACCCTTACAAAAAATGTTTCGTTCTCCTCTCCAACCGATGTGGGATTTCACAATTCACACCCCGTCGGGGCCCAACGTCCTAGTTGGCACTCGTTCCTCTCTTATGGTGCCTATGAAGGCACAAATACAGAAACTATTGGATGCCAGCTTCTGCATATATTTCAATATTTGGTCTCTGTTCCCAATCACAGTCAAGCTTCAGCAGCAGTGGGATTCAGTAAAGACAAGCCGTGAAGTTTGAATTGGGCTACAATTCTAAGAGCACACACTAAATCATTGTATGTATTTTGACCCATAACTAAAGAATGGATGTTGAACAGATGAGGATCTTTCGCAGGGAGACAAGAAAAGTAGTCTACAGCATCTTCATTCGATCGGGACAATTATGACCTTCGAGTACCAATCTAAACGGAAATAAAAAAAATTCCCTATTTCTCGAAAGTTTATCTGAAAATGTAATGGCCCAAGACCACCGCTAGCAAATATTGTCCAGTTTGGGTGACTTTCCCTCTCGGGCTTCCCCTTAAAGTTTTAAAAGGCATCTACTACGGAGAGGTTTCCACACCCTTATAAGGAATGTTTCGTTCCCCTTTCCAACCGATGTGGGATCTCACAATCCACCCCCCTTGGGAGCCAGCGTCCTCACTGACACACCGCTCGGTGTTTGGCTCTAATACCATTTGTAACAGCCCAAACCCACCACTAGTAGATATTGTCCACTTTGGCCCGTTACGTATCGCCGTCAGCCTCACGGTTTTAAAACGCGTCTACTCGGGAGAGGTTTCCACACCCTTATAAGGAATATTTCATTTCCTTTTCCAACCGATGTGGGATCTCACAGAAAGTCTCCCAAATTTCCATGCAAGGATGCACATTTAGGGCATGCCCAGGATACGTTTTCAGATACCGCTATACAATTACGACCCATCTTTGCTCAATGGATACAAAACACCTCGTACGCTGAGGAGCAAAAGGAGGAATTCGTCCAAAGAGGGGCTCGTGACTGATTAGTTAGTTGGTGAGGCAATAGTTTACCATGATCAGAGGATGATCAACCATACCACAAGTTCTTCCAATGAACAAGCAAAAACAAAAACGTTGAACAAGTTGAACAAGTTTCTAACAAAACCATAAACACAATGATCCCCAATAGAAATTTCATTCTTCATTGAAAAAATAAACTAAACATTTGAAACCACCAGATTTCCAAGTATAAACCACCTTTATGATAAGACTAATTTTCAATCAGTACTACTTGGTTGAACGCATTCTAACTTTATCAGAATCAAAGCAACACCAAACCAACAGAAACAAGTTCAAAAGACTTTGTCGATGCAGGAAACTTCACTCAAATCAATTTTCGTTTTCATAGAATCAGCCCTTTGCGAACAAATAATCAACAAATTTCAAGAAACTCTAATGATATCTGACATAATTCTTGACCAGCAGAGAAGCGATTGATTAGAAACAAAGGAACCATGCAACTATAATCGGAATTTCAAGAGATATCAAAATTATAGATGAACAACGAAGAATCAAACCTTTCTTGTCCAGCAGTATCCCAAATCTGAGCCTTGATTACCTTCCCATCGATCTCCAAATTCTTGGTAGCAAACTCAACCCCAATCGTCGACTTCGATTCTAAATTAAATTGGTTCTTCGTAAACCTCGAGAGCAGGTTTGATTTTCCCACCCCTGAATCACCGATCAAAACCAGCTTAAACAGATAATCATATTCATCCTGACCTTTATAACCCGCCATAATAGTCTTCGTCTAAGTCGAAGAAAAATCAGAATTCCCAGAAGAAGAAAAGCTAAAAGTAAGTGGGTGCGTATATATCTATATATATATATACAAAAAAAAGGTAAACTAATATCTTCGTCTTAGTGGAGGAGGCCTTTGCTCCGGAGCTATGGAAAAGTAAAGGGTCATAGGCATAGAACAGTGAATTTGAATTTTGTACTGTACATCAAGAACAGGCAAGAAAGTATGAATTTCAACCAGATTTTGTTTCGCGATTTGAAATTTCACGATGGTTGATTAATTTTGACTCGCTTTGAGGCGTGGAAAGTGGCTTAGCGTGCAGCTAAGCATTCCCACATCGGAAAGGAGTTGAAACGAAGCCGTGGTGGGCTGCTATAAAAAGGGAGAAAATTTCGTATAATCCTCATCTTTGCGCTTGGGGCAATGACGCAGCTAGTGAGGTTCTAACCGAGGCGCGTCAATTGCTGGTTGAAAACTATTTCCAAACCCCCTCTTAGGCCTGGGTTTGGCCCAGGCCTTCGAGAATTTCTGGAAGGGCTCCCTTTGGGGTAAAGCCCTACAATTTTTAGGCCCAAATATTTTGTTCTCACTTAGCCTCATTGGGCCCGGTTAATTCTGCTAGGCCCAATAAAGGAGATGAGTTAATTATAGTGGTACTGTCCGTCCCCATTCAAATTAATTTATTTTTGGTGACTTTTTTCTTGATCGTTTTACATTCAAAATATACTTATTTGAAATAATTTTTTGAATAGATAAATTCTATTTTTAATATAGTTTTCATTTAAAAAAGAATATATATATAATATTGAACATTTTTGAACTCATTTCCTTCATTTTTTAAACTCATCTCCTTAAAATTATTAATTTAAATTTTTGAATACATCATTTCTATTTTTAATATTTTTAATATAGTTTTTGGGAAAAGAATATATATAGGATAGAGACAAGGAGGACAGATAAGATAATATAATTCTATAGGTTGTCGTTATTCACCGGTCCAAAGAAAAATCTCTTAGGGGACCGGTCACTATTTGGCTAACCCTACAACGTTATCAATGGTTTAACCTATCATGCAAGTTATTCACCGGTCCAAAGAAAAATCTCTTAGGGGACCGGTCACTATTTGGCTAACCCTACAACGTTATCAATGGTCTAGAGAATTTTTCTTCGTTGGTCAGTGGTCTCGTTTAATGAACTTTAGGAGACCATATTCTAAGCGGATATCGTTAGGCACAAGAGCAAAAAAAAAAAAAAAAAAAAAAAAAAAAAAAAAAAAAAAAAGGGGGAAATTACACTCGCTAGTTTTAGAAAAATATCATCATTGAGATAACTTTTTTTTACGTACAAATAATTTTACTCCCAACTTTGGAATATAAATTAAAAGGGTACTATGCCAGCTGGCTTCTGCTGATTCAGACTCCAGCTGGCTGAATCTTATCCAATTCCAATTTCTTTAATGGATGCCATATTTTAACGTTATTGGCTGTGAAATTAACATGCGGTAGCTTTTGCCCACCATGCACGTGCTGCTCGCTCTCATTGGTCAGTTTTATCACCCCACGGTAAACTTATCAAACCTCCTTGCTAATTTCTTTATTTAAGTATACATTTTTGTTTTTATGCCAAATAAAATTTTAAATTTTTTCGTTTAAATAAATTGATAAATTAATTTTTCATTGAAAGTTATCAAATAAACAGAACTCAATTTGTAATTTATTTTGATTTTAATTTATTTATTTTTGAAGTTTGCTTTCAGTAGAAAAGGATTTATATTGCGTCGTGAATCCAACGAACGCCACGTTTTGCTCCTGTATCATACTACATTGTAAGACGTTTGAGAAGGTCCGAAGTAATATTTAAGCCTTTCGCAATCCATTTTCACCAAAAAAAAGGATCGAAATTATCGTTTAGCTTAGAGGGAGGTCAGCTTCAAATTTGTGGAATGTAAACCAATTATTGCGTTCGGAAGTGATACGAATTTTGCAGCATTTTTCGTTTTCAGGATTTGGTTCATTGTTCTTCTTCTTGTTGTTGCCGCCGTTCGGGATCTGGTCGATGCTCAGATATATCCGGTACGCGTCGAAATTCATTGGTTTAGATTTATATATTTGATCTTTCTTTCAATGCTGTACTGTGTCGCTTTCGATTAAAGAACGGATCTAATTTCGTAATTCTGGAAATGGAGAGCATTGGTTGCTGTTGGATTCTGCTTGGTTGAAAGAGAATCTTTGAGGTTTTGGACTAGGTAGGATTAGAATAACGGGAAAGATTAGCGTACATTGGATTGGAATCCGTTTTTTTCTGTTAAATTTTGTTTATTAATTACTTGATTGGGCGATAATCTTCTAGTTCATTAATATGTTCTTGTTCGTAACTTCATCGCGTTTCCGAACGTTAGGGTTTTGATTGTTTTGTTTCGTGTTACGGAATTGTTAGGCGCTGCGCTTGTTAGTTTGTTCATCTAGCGGAAAAACATGATTTCGAGATCGTACACAAATCTTTTAGATTTAGCGTCTGGAAATTTTCCAGCAATGGAAGTGAAACGGAAGCGGTTTCCACGGATCATGACTGTTCCAGGCGATGTTGGCGAGCTTGACGACGATCAGGCCTACAGCGTGACATCCGAAAATCCATCATCAATTTCCTCAGATCGGATGATAATCGTAGCAAACCAGCTTCCATTAAGAGCAAAACGAAGGGAAAATGACAATTCCTGGAGTTTCAATTGGAACGAAGATTCATTGCTTTTGCAGCTTAAAAGTGGTTTGCCAGAGGATATGGAGATTCTTTATGTTGGTTCTTTGAAAGTGGATATCCAACCAGACGAACAAGATGAGGTCTCCCAGGTTTTGTTGGAGAAATTTAAGTGTATTCCTACGTTTTTGCCTCCTCATGTTTTGGAAAAGTTCTATGATGGGTTCTGCAAGAGGCATTTGTGGCCTCTTTTTCATTATATGTTGCCATATTCTGCTGATCAGAAGGGTCGATTCGATCGCTCGATGTGGGAAGCTTATGTATCAGCAAATAAGCTGTTCTTCCAGAAAGTGGTTGAGGTGATCAACCCAGATGATGACTATATTTGGATCCATGATTACCATTTGATGGTAATGCCCACGTTCTTGAGGAGGCGTTTTAACAGAGTTAAGATGGGATTTTTCCTTCATAGTCCATTTCCTTCATCTGAGATCTACCGTACCCTTCCTGTTAGAGAAGAGATTCTCAAGGCATTACTTAACTCTGATATCATTGGATTTCACACTTTCGATTACGCTCGTCATTTCCTTTCGTGTTGCAGCCGAATGTTGGGTTTGGAGTATCAGTCGAAGAGGGGCTATCTTGGATTGGAATACTACGGGAGGACGATCGGGATAAAGATAATGCCTGTTGGAATTCATATGACTCGGATCGAGTCGGTGATGAGACTGGCAGACAAGGATGTTAAGACTAGGGAACTCACGCAGCAATTTGCGGGGAAGACGGTGTTGCTAGGTGTCGATGACATGGACATTTTCAAAGGAATCAACCTGAAATTGTTAGCTATGGAACAGGTGCTTGAGCAACATCCCAAGTGGCAGGGGAAGGCCGTACTGGTCCAAATTGTAAATCCTGCCAGAGGCAAGGGAAGGGATTTGGAAGAAATAGAAGATGAAATAAAAGAAAGTTGCAGAAGGATTAACAAGGAATATGGGGATTCTGGCTATGAGCCGATAGTACTTCTGGATAGGCATGTGCCAATTACGGAAAGGGTTGCTTATTATAGCATTGCGGAGTGTGTAGTTGTCACTGCTGTTCGAGATGGGATGAACTTAACTCCGTATGAGTACGTTGTCTGCAGACAGGGAATATCCTCCCAAGAAAGTTCGAACTTCCACGGACCGAAAAAGAGCATGCTTGTCATATCCGAGTTTATTGGATGTTCTCCATCACTAAGTGGAGCATTTCGTATCAACCCATGGAATGTCGAACGGACAGCAGAGGCTTTGAATGAAGCAATCTCAATGGCTGATATGGAGAAGCAATTGCGACATGAGAAGCATTACCGTTATGTTGCTACTCACGATGTCGCTTATTGGTCTCGTAGTTTCTTGCAAGATATGGAGAGAACTTGCTCAGATCATTTCAGGAGACGATGTTGGGGAATTGGTTTTAGTTTCGGTTTCAGGGTTGTAGCTCTTGATCCCAATTTCAGAAAACTTTCAGTAGATTCCATTTTATCAGCTTACAGTAAGGCCGAAAGTCGGGCCATTCTTTTGGACTACGATGGCACCGTGATGCCTCAAAACTCCATAAATAAGTCGCCGAGTCAGCAGGTTATCTCTATCCTTAACACGCTTTGTGCAGATTCAAAAAATGTAGTCTTCATTGTGAGTGGACGTGGGAGGGACAGCTTAAGCAAGTGGTTTCGCCCTTGCAAGAAGCTTGGAATTGCAGCAGAACATGGATATCTTTTGAGGTTCGCTTCTTTGATCTCTCTCATGTTGTTCTATGAGAATTATCTAAACCATAAATTCTTGTTTCACATCAACTCATTGTATGGATTTGTATAAAGGGTAACAATGTTTGAGAAATTTTGACCTCTGAATACTGCACTGGAACTCGTCTCACCATAATCGAGGCTAGTTTATAAGATATGCTGAACCATAGCTGCAAAGTTTTTGTTTTTTGGTCGTATTCACCTAAACTCGTTTCTTTTATTCTAATTCTAATATCAAATCTGTTCGAAACGAGCAGGCAGTCACAGGACGAGGAGTGGAAGATCTGCGGCCAAAGTTCTGATTTCGGGTGGATGCAGATTGCTGAACCTGTTATGAACTTATATACGGAGGCTACAGATGGTTCATCTATTGAAAGAAAGGAAAGTGCCTTGGTCTGGCAGTATAGAGATGCAGATCCTGGTTTTGGATCTTCCCAGGCTAAGGAGATGTTGGATCATTTAGAGAGTGTTTTGGCAAACGAACCCGTTGCAGTCAAAAGCGGTCAATTCATCGTCGAAGTGAAACCACAGGCGTGTTATTGTTCATTTATGAATTATAATCTTGATAGAGCTCGAATTCGATAACCGAACTCGTTTCTGATCTCTTGTATTTGCTTCAGGGGGTTACCAAAGGCTTGGTAGCTGAAAAGATTTTCTCAACAATGGCGGGGGATGGAAAACTTGCTGACTTTGTGTTGTGTATTGGCGACGACAGATCCGATGAGGACATGTTCGAAATAATTGGTAATGCATTGTCCAGTAATATTCTTTCTCCTTCGACGTCGGTTTTTGCCTGCACTGTTGGACAGAAGCCAAGCAAAGCGAAATATTATTTAGACGACACAGCTGAAGTGATAAGCATGCTAGAATACCTCGCCGAAGCTTCTAGCCTGTTTCCATCCTCCGACAATGAAGATGGTGAAAACGCCTCCTGAAAGTCGAAACAAAACCCGTGTCGCTGTTTCGGGACATGAAGATCGAAGATGATCTGAGTGGGAAATTTTGTACAAGAAGCTGGGTGATGAATTGATAACAACACTTATTTTATAACACTTATTTTATATCACCTTTCAGCTTTCATGTTAGTTAGTTTTTAACCAAAAAAAAAAAAAAAAAATGAAGAAATCAACAAGCTTTTTGAAGACAGTGGAAGAGTTGTGTTGATAAGAAGCCAGCCAGCCAATCTTGAACTTGAACTGCTGGAAAGGAAGAACTCATCGGTTTGGAATGCTCTGTTGGGAGAATAAGTAGCTAATTGAGCTGCGACGTTGTGGTAGTATAGGTTCTTGAGGTCGAGTCGAGCTCGGTCGGCTTATTTGAGAGGGTTTCTTTCTAATATGAAGGATATAATTTCATTTGTACATGTATTCTAATAAGAGCCATGCGGTTTGCTGGTTAGAGGATATCATACCTGAGGATAGTTGTAGAAGAAGGAAAAAAAATGTTTTGAGTTATTACTATGAAACAAATACTCGAGGCGAAATTACGAATCTGCTCGTGTTTTCAAGAGACCAAATGGCTATTTCAACTCTCTTAATTACAAGTGACCGAAGACTATATAGTACACTTCGATACGTACAAATACTTGTCGATGGTAATTACAGTATGTTTTGAAGTTGTTTAAACGGCAACTGGTGTAGATGCTGAAGAAGGAGCAACTCTGTTTTCGACAGGGATTTCTACGAATTCCGAGAGAATAGCCCGAAATTCGTCTCCTGATATTGTTTCCTTCTCAAGTAGGACTTCAACAAGCTTGTCAATGGCCTCGCGGTTGTTCCTAATGTGAGCCAATGCGATTTCGTAAGCTCCATCGGAGATTCTTTTGATGGCTGCATCGATGTCCTCGGCGAGCTTTTCGGACATGGAGTTCCTAGCCATCATTCTCATTATAACATCACCACTTTGAGCAGAGTCCATAAGAGACCATGGACCTATTTCAGACATCCCAAATGTGACAACCATCTGCAAACAAACCAAAAGGCAAAGCAGACAGGATTCAGAAATGGATTGAAGAAAATGACTATAGGAACTGAAAAATGATGAACTGTGTTGAGAACTTGCCTGTTTGGCCAAACCAGTGATCTGTTGCAGGTCACCTGCTGCACCTGTTGTCACCTCAGGCTCGCCGAAGATCACTTCCTCGGCAGCCCTGCCGCCTAATCCGCCTACAATTCTAGCAAAGAGTTGTTGCTTCGAGATCAAGGTTGGATCGTCGGAAGGAATAAACCACGTAAGACCGCGCGCCTGACCACGTGGAACTAAGGTCACCTTCTGAACAGGGTCATGTCCTGGAGTCAAAGTACTGCATGGAAGAAGTGAAAAAACTTGTTAAGCCTTGACTAGAACTCTGGAAAGGCTTGTACAAATCACATGGCATTGTAAGGCTAATCCTCACGGTTTGAAATATTTCTTTGGATCAAAATAGTGCAACATCTTGAAGTCAGGCAGATAATTTAAATGAAAGAGCACGATCGATTAGATTAAGGTAAGGATTATGCAACGAACGCTGCTCTGTGAAAAGCTGATTTTGTTACGCTATGATGATGTAACTAAATGTTAATTTCTGCATAGAAATGATTACGCTATAATGATGAAATCTAGGGTCGTTAGAGTTATCAAGATGATGGATAACTTACCCACAAATGGCATGTCCGACTTCATGGTATGCCACAAGGCTTTTGCTCTTCCCGTCAGTCATTACAGTTCCTTCCATACCAGCCACAATCCGATCGATTGAATCATCGATCTCTTTAGTTGAAATGGCAGCCTTACCACGGCGTCCAGCCAATATGGCAGCCTCATTCAAGAGGTTTGCAAGATCAGCCCCACTAAAACCAGGCGTTCTCATGGCTACAACGTCGAGGCTAACGTCACCATCGAACTTCTTGTTACTAGCATGAACCTTTAAAATTTCTGTCCTCCCCTTTATGTCAGGGACGTCAACACTTACCTGCATGTATTAGAGTACCATATTCAAGTTTTTTTTCCCTCTAATAAGTACTAACTCAAACATGATCTTCAACAATGGAATGATTATCACCTGTCGGTCGAAACGTCCAGGCCTCAATAAGGCGGAGTCGAGAATGTCTGCTCTGTTCGTGGCAGCAACTACAATAATGCCAGTGTTTCCCTCAAACCCATCCATTTCAGTTAGAAGCTGGTTAAGTGTTTGTTCTCGTTCATCATTCCCACCACCAATTCCAGTGCCTCTTTGACGTCCAACAGCATCAATTTCATCAACAAATACAATACAAGGTGCATTTTCCTTGGCCTTCTTGAAGAGATCACGAACTCGAGAAGCACCGATACCAACAAACATCTCAACGAACTCAGAACCTGAAATGGAGAAAAATGGGACTCCTGCTTCACCAGCAATAGCCTTGGCTAGCAAGGTCTTCCCAGTTCCTGGAGGACCAACCAGAAGAACACCTTTGGGAATGCGAGCTCCAACAGCAGTGAACCTCTCGGGCTTCTTTAGAAACTCCACCACCTCCATGAAATCCTGCTTGGCTTCATCTACTCCAGCAACATCATCAAAAGTCACACCAGTATTTGGTTCCATTTGGAATTTTGCCTTGGATTGACCAAAAGCAAGAGGGAACCCAGGCCCTCCAGGACCTCCCAACCCTCCAGATGAACGCCTTGATAGAAGGAATAGCCCTCCAATCAAGATTAGTGGGAAAGCTAAATTCCCAATTAAGTTGAATAACAGAGAGCCTGAATCCTCTTGAGCATTATGTGCAGCAAAGTCAATATTCTTCTCCCTAAACTTCTGCAGAAGCTCCTGGCTGAGACCTGGAAGCTGTACACGAACACGCTGCACTCGGTTGCCCAATTCGGGGGAGACGGCCTCAACAATTGCAATAGTTCCATTTTCAAATAGATCTACTTTCTTCACTCTATCCTTGTCCAGATATTCCAAGAACCTAGAATAAGACATCCTAGATGAAGATACCCCTTGGTCATCAGCATTGGCCCTCCCACTTCCCAATAAAACAGATGAACCAACTCCAACATTTCCAAGCAATAACTTCAGAAAATCTCTTCTTCCTTCATTCTGCTTTGATTCCAGGGATGCCTTTACCACACCAGCTTTAGCCGTTTTACCAAATGATTGAAGGCTTGTAGAAGGGACTAATCGCCTGCTATATGAAAACTTGCGCAGATTTGATTTGGAACAGTGAGTGGGCATACCATTCCCCACAAGACATGCAGATGCAGAAGAGGCAGCCATATCTGGAAAACAAAGAACCAAAAAGGTTTAAGCATCACATACTCTATAGCTCGTGCCTATTTCTCCACATTGAGCCATACAAATCTCAGACAATTAATGAGTTTAACAATAAATTCGTCTCTCCAGTGCTAATATCTAATCCATTAAAACGAAGTAGAAAGTTTGTTCATGAAATATGACGATTCAAACATGACAGAACTAGAAACAGCTAAAATCGCGACTCCACCTTCAAGCTATTATTTCTAGATGAAAAGAGTAACCTAGAACCAAACGTTTCAAGCACGGTACTAATACATAGCAACCATAACTTCGAGTTCGAATCAAAAACACTCACAGCAGTCACTATTTCGGCCAATACAACGATTTCAAGGTGAAATTCCAGAAATTAAATTGGAAAATTGCTTCAGTCACTGTTAACCACCAACCAGGCGTCGATACAAACCACAAAAACGTTCATCTCGAGAGAGAACACAGCAAAACCATTGAAAAACGAAAATAAAGAGGAACTTACCTTACAACTCTTCACAGAGCAGGATTTCCGGAAAGAGGAAAAGTAGCAAAATAGTATGAGTGAATCAATGTAATGACGGCCTCTGAGATTGAATGGCGGAGAGTAGAGAGGATTCTACGACTGGGATCCGACGCCGGAGCTCTTAAAGAGGACGGATGTGGTTTAAGAAATGAATACGTGGTCTTATCTCTGTGGTTGTTTTGTCGCCGTTTCTTGCCGATATTTTTTTTTGGGTTTTTTTTGCCTTTTCCTATTGAAGAAAAAAATCTCGAACCGTGATTTAAAAAATAGAATATAATTGTGGTCGTCATAATTATTTCTTATTTGACTTGTCAAAGTTTGTGAATTTTTAAATTAAAAAAAAAATGCTTTATAAATATAATATTTTTCAAATTTTTATTAATCGCCATTAAAAAAATAAAAAACTCAAATATTCGTGTAATTATTTTAACTTATGAAAAAAATTAATAATTTTTATAATTTTTGAAGAAGAAAAAAAAAACACATAATTCATTGATTATGACATATATGGTAACGGCCCAGATCCACCGCTAGCAGATATTGTTCTCTTCGAGCTTTCCCTCTCGGGCTTCCTTAAGGCTTTAAAACGCGTCTGCTATGGGAAGGTTTCCACACCCCCTTATAAAATGGTGTTTTGTTCTCTTCCCCGTGGGACATCACAATCCACCCCCCTTTGAGACCCAATGTCCTTACTGGCATACCGCCTCGTGTCTATCCCTTTCGAGGAACAGCGAGAAAGCTGGCACATCGTTCGGTTTCTGGCTCTAATACCATTTGTAACGCCCCAGATCCACTACTAGTAGATATTTGGGTTTTCTCTTTCGGGCTTCCCCTCAAGGCTTTAAAACGCTGGTAGGGGAGGGTCTCCACACCCCCTTATAAATGGTATTTTGTTCCGCTCCCCAACCAATGGTCTTTTAACGAGTTTTAAAGTCTTGAGGGGAAGCCCAAAGCCTAAAGAGAACAATATCTGCTCGAGATAGATTTGGGCCGTTACATATATAATCAATCAAAAGATCAAAAAGTTCAAATCTTGAACGTATGCCTAATAGAATAATTTTAAAAAAAAGGGGTCGAGGAAAAGAAAATTATGTTTTGATAGGCAAATTCTTATACTTGATTATGACTAATCATATCATTTAAGAAAATGAAATAAAATTAAGGGGAAAAAAAAAAAAGAATTCGCAAGATTTTAAAATGGGAGGAAAAATAATTTGGAAATTTGGCGCCAAGGATTTTATTCTATTATATAATGATTCATGATCAGCACATTCTAGCAAAGAATTATACCGCCAAGATCAAGTAGAAGCTTAATCGATCGAAAACGCCATCGGCGAGAGGAGCATTCTTGGTCACATCGAGCTCACACGTTGAGTTATTTCATGTTCAAAGAGGAACAATAATTTTTGGATACTGTATTTCATCAATCCTTGAATTTTTGTGGCATTTATCATGTTGATTTCAGAGGAAATCCGAGATGGCGCCTCATTCTCCCCACAATCCGGTTAGATTTCGCAGCATCAGAGAATCTTCCATGGCTCGTATTAAGTACACGAGCTCGTCGTCGACTAGGTTACTACCCGACGCAATCGATGCAGTGTTGTTGGACGAAGCTTCTCTTCGCACTGTTCGTTCGAACAAGGTGAATCTGCAATTCGGACATTGGCCATGGCTCTTCACCCATGGCACTATGCATTCTTCGTGAAACATATGGTTGCAGGGCGTCGTCATCACTTCCTCTTTCGGCTGGAAATCTTCAAGGCAAACGGCGCATCTCTTGCCGTCTTCATCATTTTCACCGTTGCTCCTTTCATTGTAATTTTTCCTGTTATTCTCTCTGTAATAGAAGCTTATTCTCCTACTTGCGTTGTTTGGAGGATCATAGACTTTTTTCTTGAGCTTATTCAGCGCCATATTTTGTTCTTCAGATGTTAGCGTGGAGTTTCCTTCGGATCTTGGAGTTGGCCTGTACATTTCTGCCGGTCTTGAACTGGCCTCGATCTGCCTCGGTCTGGAGTGGGTAATGATTCTGACTATGGCTGGTGGATCTTCTAGCTGACTGGAAATTTCTCAAAAAGTGAATGAATCATCAACACACTATGGAGGATGTGGATTTACTTGCAGGATATAAGAGCAATGTAAGTATACTTTCTCTGAAACAAACTGATATTATCAAGAATTTCGATGCTGCTCATGACAAAATTTGAATGCTATGCTATATATTATAGGCAATTCAATCAAATGAATGAGAATGACATGATCCTCTTTCCGTGCAACTTGTAAATAGAGATTATTGGTGAACAAATCTATGCCTAATGCGTTAAGAGTGTTGAATCTTGTTGAACTCCCTTGTGAAAAAGAATCTCCAACGAACCAGTCTCCAGTTAAGAAGGAACTGGAGCTCAATCACATTTCTGACACTTCATAATTTGCATGATTTGTTTCCTCAATTTCTTCCATTAGTGAAATTCATGGACTTCTAAATGCTCTGTCAAATTATCTTACCGGGTTAGATACTAGTTCGTGTTATTTTCAGGCAATATACCACAAACTTTGCTTGGCCTCTAATTCTTTTAATTTCACATCATATGAAATGAATCTGCAATATCAATTTCTTCGGATTGCATATAAGTCAGTGCAAAACACCAAACAACACCTAAAAAAATCTACCAAGTTTTTGAGTTATCTGATTACCCGACAATTTCTAACAATCTTGCAATCATTGCTCCCCCGGTAGGCCGCCATGGAATTGGATCTAGCTCCCTAGTAGGCCGAGATGGAACGGGATCTATCCCCCCAGTAGGCCGCAATGGAATTGGGTTTGTATCTCTAGAAGAATTCTGAAAGCACATGAACAATGAGGTATACGATTGTTACAATCTCTTTAGCTTCTTGCCTACTTATACATTTCTGCGAAAAGCTAGGTGAACTATTCATATGGAATTTGATTTGATTTACATGTTCTGTTTACCGCCTGCAAATAATATTATAGGATAATAGTTCATTGCAAAACAAAAGAATCATTAACCTGCTGACCTGAAATGGTTGAGGGTGTGGCGATGTGGAGCTCATACGGTTTGAATCATTTGTGTTATATCTCTGGTGATCATATTCCCTTCTAGCCCGCCATAGGCCTGGAGGAAAATTAGTAGAACGTCTGCTCATTTTTCAGAAGTTTCCTCTTCTTTAATCTCTTAGATATCAAATTGTTGGTTTTGAGTGTTTGGGATTTTATAGCTCTTTCACTGCTTGAAGATGGATAATTAATCCAAGTGAGAATATATATTCCTCCTTGCCATCATCGTTTATCCGTCCTTTTTCTTTTTTTGTGCTTGGTTATCGTATTCCCACGTTAATGACTTAAAGTTTGATTCCCACTCCACTATAGATTTGCTTGCTTTCCCAGATAGAGGTGCTTGAAGATTTTAAATTAGGGGGAAAGTATTCGTTTTGGAATTAGAGAAAGGAATCTTATTCTGTGGAACCTTCATTTTCATTGCTGATTTTAAACATTAAGATTGTTGGATATTTACATTCAAAGATGAATTCAAGCCTTTGCTTCAGCCATAGAACCTCTCTCTCTCCTTTGTTGAGTAGTAATCAACCAGACAAGTAGCCATCTTTTTAGAAACATTCTAATGGAAAGTTCGTTATCCTTGGCTCTGCAACGTCGAAGGTGGGACTCTCTTGGAGTGATTCTATAAACTTTATTCCACAACTTAGCGTACAAATATGTCCAGTTTTTTGGTTCATTTGCTTTCAAGCAAAAACGTCTCTTTGCTCCATTGAAACCTACACATCCCTTTTCATTATTTTGATCTGAATTCCTAAAAAACAAACGATGGAGATGAGGTTGGCAAACATGGAATTTGGCTTCAGTTTGGATCAATTCCTTAGTTTCGGAGTGTAATAGTCCAAACTCACCATTAGTAGATATTATTCTCTTTTAACTTTTCCTCTAATATTACCTCCTCCGTCTCTCGGGACCAACAAGGGGTAGTACAGGAATATTTACCTATTATCCATCGACTACGCCTTTTGACCTAATCTTGGGCCCTTACTCACCTTTGGTAGAATCCTGCGGAGAAACCGTTAGGTTTTTTAGGCATTGGATTCTCACCAATGTTTGTGTTACTCAAGCCGACATTCTCGCTTCCACTTTGTCCACCACTACTTGTGCAGGTGCTTCCCTCTAAGGTGGAACGTTCCTTTATCGATGCATTTTACATCCATAGTTTCGATAGATCGTTTAGTCCCGTTCATCTTCGACGCTAGAGTGTTCGATCAGTGAACTAATACACACTCTTTCAAGCGTGGCTACTGCTTCTAGGCAAACCTCCTAGCAAACCTCCAAGATTCGGAGGAAACTGATAAACCTCCTGTCTGCTTCTTCTAGGATAATACTACTACTTTGGGTTTTTCCTGTCGGCTTTCCCCTTAAGGTTTTAAAATGTATCTATTAGGAAGAGGTTTCCACACTTTATAAGAAATACTTCGTTTCCCTCTCCAATTTCCACACTTTATAAGGAATACTTCGTTCCCCTCTCCAATCGACGTGGGACAATTACCCCATGAAGACTCGTTTCGCTACAATCTTGCTGCTGTGTCTCACATGCAGATTTGTGAGAACTTTACTTTGTCAGTTTACCATTTGGATGCCTTTGGCAGAAAGCTTTAAGCCTCCCATCAAAATTGTCCAGAGATGCAATATCTTACTTGAATACACTTTCCTTTTCTCTGCATCAAGAAAAACAAATAGTTTATGATGTAGTAACTCTCAAGACTTGTAATTTTGGATCAACAAAATATTTAGCACCTTTTATGTACTTAATTAGTGATTTTATTCCTTGCTCTAACAGACCTGCCATTTAAAATTTTATCTCTTAGCTTTGCTAGTGGTAAGGGACTCATAAAAATGTTGAATCCAATTCTAGTTCAATGAAATGATGATTATATATGAATAATTAATTCATTGAATGAAAAAAAAAAAAAAACAAGAAAAAAACCACTTTATTGTTGTTTTGCAGCTAATTTCATATCTGGATAGGATTTATTTCTTGTATGTTCATTACGATCGGTCTAAATATGACAAGAATTCTCGATTAAGTAAGAAGTATTAGAAGTATGTTTAAATTATTTTTTATTATGAAAGGTAAATTTAAATTTAAATTTAAAATATTTGTTGTTCGATATGTTTGAATCCTAAGATGTTTAGGTACCGACTAGCTCGTTCTGATTTTGGAGGCAGTATATGACGTTTTTATTGTCGTAACTCGTGTCTACATCAGCAGAGTAATATATTTCAAAAACTTCCGTCATTTTCCTTATCTTATTCCTGTTAAGAAACGATTGTTTTGAAATGATTATCCATAACTGGCCAGATGTCTCAACAATGGAGCTGAAATATGGAATGGAATGTGCAGGTTTGAATGAAGCCCACAAGTTACCCTCAAATTACGGGCTATTCTATTCTATTATATCGAGATTTGTGACTTCTGCTGGCCACGTGACCCATCATGACAGACATGTGACATCTCTATCGGTTTCGTATCAAAATCAGCTTAGCTTAGCTGAATTCAATCTGAAAAAAGGCTGTGAATGGGGCAACGGGTGGCGCCTAATAATGCCCACTTGTAGCCCTCTACACCTAACTTGCGCAGCAACCCTCTGCACAAATGACCTGTAAGTCCTCCCTGCCTCTTTTTAGCTTTATATTTTTACCTACAAAATTAATTATTACCAAAAAAAAAAAAAAAAAAACCCTAAAATTTCATTAATTATTATATTAGGATTTTAAATATTTTAATTACAACAATTTCATAAAGCTAGAAGACTTATTAAAATACTTTGAAAATTCGAACCTACACGAGTATTAACTCCATCATTCGTGAGTAGCGTTTGCATGTTTAATCCCAAAATTTGATACCCTTTTACTCAAATTTCATGTTTAATAAAATATTTTAATTACAACAATTTCATAACATCCGAAGACTTAAAACATGTTAAAAATTTGAACCTACACGAGTATTAACTCTATCATTCATGAGTAGCGTTTGCATGTTTAATCTCAAAATTTGATACCCCTTTACTCAAATTTCGTGTTTAATAAAATATTTTAATTACAACAATTTCATAACGTTCAAAGACTTAAAATACGTTGAAAATTTGAACCTACACGAGTATTAATCCTATCATTCATGAGTAGCGTTGGCATGTTTAATCCCAAAATTTAATACCCTTTTACTCAAATTTCATGTTTAATAAAATACTTTGATATTAAATTACAAAGTGTATAAAAACAGGCTTCAGGCAGTACAAATAGGCTTAGTCTACACTTTTACTAGAAGCTTTCCAAATTATTATTTTTTTAAAAAAAATTGCATGTGAAATTAATTAATTAATCAATTATTAAAATAAAAAATTAAAGAGAATCTGGGCAATTTCCACGTAGTTTCAAAGTAATAAGAAGCCGTCACCTTCGTATAATCCCCACGATGTCCCACACGTTTACGCAAAAATATAATTTTATTTTCTATGATTTAAATTTCATTTATTAAATAACAAAATTAATTTGTACTATGCTAATTATCACTCTATAGTTTTAAGAATATATTCTAATGGTATCGTTTCTTTCCTAAGTTAACATTAAATTAGCTCATAAAAATTATTATTATTATATAATTCATTTAAATCAAAATTAACTTTAAATTAGCTGAAGGGATCAATTTTAAATTTTATTGAAAATATTATAATTAAATTGAAACTAAATGGAGTAATATAGTATTGGCCTGAAAAAAGGGTAAGTGAGATAATTAACAACGAAGGGCAAAAGAATATATAAAAGAAAAAGAAATGGAAAATGAAACAAATAAATAAATGGAAACACAGACGTAATTAGGTGATTGCACCGAAAGAAATAAAAAAAAACCCGTACGACACGGCTCGTTCTTAAAGACGCGTAAAGAGGAAAGGTAGACACGTGGTAGCATTTTAATGGTTGGTGTGGATACTGTTTACGTACTGTCGGTCTAACCGGCATTTCCCCAGAGAGAGAGAGAACAAAGAAGAGAGTGGTGACAGTTCCATTAATGGCGCGTGGGGACCACGTTCTTAGATTCGTTTCCTATTTTATTAAAACCAATTTTGGACTATTTACTTTTTAAGTATTTATTTAGAGGGTTGTTGAGACTTTGCCCATGGCTCATGTCCCACCCAAGACTTTTTCTTTTTCTTTTTATTATCATTTCATTTATAAAAATCAATTTTAGGTCTCATTTTAATATGAGTCGGTCTTTTTTCTCTAAATTTATTTAAAAATATCATAATTATTGACTAATTTTTGCCCACTTTTACCTGTTTGATCAGGTGATTTTGAACATGTTTGTAATATTTACAAGGTAAATATTAGTAAGTGTTATTATAACACTAACATGAAGTTCAATAATTAAAAACGTTTTAAGAAAAGTCAATATAACAAATAATGTTTAAAATTAAATAAAGTAAACTTAAATCAGAAGAGATTGGACATCAAAATATGGAGCGTGTAGTAGACGCTCTAAAGCAGAGCGTGAAAGGGGAGGGCCCAAAGTAAATGGCGTAATAACGGCTTGTTAGACGATAGCCGGAAGGCGGCAGGAAAAAAACATTAAATGAAACCTGCAGCTGCAAAGCTACCAGTCTAGGAATTTCCGCGTGCCACGTCACTCTTACTCCCTAATAATACATTTATTTATAATAATAATAATAATACTCGACATTACGTTTACATTATCCTCTTTCCTCTTTTTATGTTTTCTCGTCCTTTTCTCGTGGCTTGGGCGCCGTCCCCTCCCCTCAGTCAACCCTCCCGTTGACCCTCCACAATAATTTTTTTATTTTTTTATTTTTTTATTTTTTGTGAATATCCAACCATCATTGAACTTTAAATTAGTTTTTATTATGGTTTTTAATTTTGAAATTGTTCTTTTTAAATCTATACAATAATTTTTTTTAGCATTTTAAAAGTTCAAAATATATTTAAAATTAGATAAATAAAATTTTTTATTTTTTAAAAAATAGTTCGTGGTACCCTTTAAAAAACATAAAAAAATAATAATAAAATTTAACAAAACAATTCCAATAATTTTATTAAAAAAGACAAAGATCTCATAAAAAAATAGCAATAAACTCAAAAATATTAAAAATTAGAAAAAATAACCCTAAAAATCAGTTAGAAAAACAAAATTAGTATTTTTTTACCACTTTATTTAATTTTTAAATTTCACCTAACATTTGCTTCACTTATTTCTTTTTAAAATAAAATAAAATAAATAAAATAAAAACTGGTCCATCTCCGGGCCCACCTCCCATCCGGTTCCCGTACTATAAAAAAACTCATCCACCGCACCGAATATTACCCCGAAATCAGTTCAATTAGAAACAACCTACTCAGATCCTTCAACCACTCTCCGTCGCAAGAACACCAAATTAATTCATTCAACCGCCATGGTTTCCAAAGACAAATCCACCGCCAAAAAGCTTCCTTCTCCCTGCAACACCAACAACAATGCCAGAGAGCTCCATTTCCGAGGCGTTCGTAAGAGGCCTTGGGGCCGATACGCCGCCGAGATCCGAGATCCCGGCAAGAAGAGCCGCGTTTGGCTCGGAACCTTCGATACGGCGGAGGAGGCGGCGTATGCTTACGATAACGCCGCTCGCCAGTTCCGCGGCGCAAAAGCTAAAACCAATTTCCCTCCACCTGATGAGTTGATCGACGTTTCTCCTCGCAAGATCAGCCATAGCCCTAGCCCTAGCAGCACCGTCGAATCCTCTTCCTCCTCCAGCCAAGAAAAAACTCCCTCACCGGAGATCGTCCGTAGCTACGGCGTCGCACGAACTTTTCCGTTCATTCAGCCGCAGTTTTTGCATCAAGTCGGCGGAGGCGCTAGCGCTCGTCCTGTTTTGTTCATGGATGCTTTTGTTCGACCTGAGTTTGTCGCTCAGGGCTATCCTAATCGGTACGATTCGGCAAGGTTCGCCGCCGAGATCCAGACCAAATCGGACTCATTGTCCGTGGTTGACTGCCGGCCGGCGAAGGAAATTCTCAATCTCGATCTTAATCTCGCTCCGCCCGTGGATGCTTGATTTCTCCGCTAATTTTGTCCTTTTCGTTTTGTATTTTTTTTTTTTTTTTAAAAATAATTTAGTTAGATCTTTAGAAATAGAAAAAAAAAAAAAAAATTAACGTGCTGTAAAGAAAAGGGAAAAATAGAAAATAGGGTTTTTTTTTTTTTAAATTTTATTTTGGTGGCAGCTTGTGGAAGATTTAAGTTTTAATCCAACGGCTGGATCTCGTTAAGTTCTTGTTTGTTATAATGCTCTGAGAAGACTGTATAACCTTCAATTATATAAAGCTTCAACTAATCCAAAATTATTCCCCCTTAATCCTATCCTAATTCTGCATTTATTTTTTTAATTTTTAAATTTATATATTTATATATGGAGAGGGTGAGAATTTACGCGATTTTCGGCTCTTTTACGGGGTTGACCGACACGTGTCGGTTCGGCCAAAATCAGGAGCCGCCCGGCGTCCATAAAAGAGATGCTTTTTTTTTTCTTTTAAAATTTAAATATATATTTGATAGTATATTTAAAAATGAGGTTTCTATTATTTATAAAAATTGAAGCTATTTTTATTAGCCGAATATTTTAATTTAATAATAATAAATATATTTTATATCGTGAGAGAAGGAATTCGCGAGATCTCTATAATAGATGCATTTAATAAATACTATTTTTTTTATTAAAATTATTTTTAATATAAAAATTAAAAATTAAAATATGTATATAAAAATGAAATTGGAAAAAATAAAAAATAATTGAAATAATGGTTACGTGGTGAATTTTGAATTTGGGGCAGTACAGAAAATAGAGTAGAAAAGTGTGAGAAGAGACTAAAACAGCAATTTAATACAAATTTTAATTTAAATGGGTCCACATGAGGAATGCCGCGTTGGACGGCACGTGTACTTTTCTCGTGTTTGTGCCGTCCCAATTAATTATTTCTCTTTTAAAAAAGTCTTGTGGTTTCCAAGTAAGCGACGAGAAATTGTGGAGGCGGGAGAGATGGGAGACAGTGGTGGGCCCCACCCGTGAGATTGAGACGCCAAACCGCCTCTTCAAACACTGCCGTGAGGTGGCGGTTCCACCTGGTGGGACCACTCATTATCTGCCGTCGGCGGAATCTGTGGAGATGATTTCGTTCCCTCCTCCTTTATTTATTTATTTTTTCCTTTTTTTTTTTTTTAATTATTTAGGATTAAATTAATAAAAATATAATTTCGTAATTAATCTCAACAATACCCTTAAACTATTAAAAATAATAATAATAATAATAATAATCTAAAAATATTCTTAAACTTAAAAATGAGTAAATGTATTTTTTCCTTTTTTTTTAATAATTTAACTTTATTTATTTATTACATTTTTTTTTCCTTTCTGTTGTTGGAAACACGTAACCATTGGGATGCATGCATGATGAAAAAATGAGACTTTGTTGGCACCATCATACCTCTGCATCGAACCAACATTTTGTTTTTTTCTTTATTGGAAATTCAGCTATTGCAAAATTACCCTTCTGCCCCTGTCCGAAAAACAAACAACCCATGTATTGAATTAAGAGTTTAATTCATTTGAACTATAAAAATTGGGATTCCTCGGGTTCTACAGACTAATACGAGTCAGTGAATTGTAATATTTGAACTACAAAAATAACAAGATGAACACGACTCTCTATAATGATATGATATTGTCAACTTTGAGTGTAAGCTCTTGTGACTTTGCTTTGGGCTTCTCAAGAAGACCTCATATCACAATGGTTAGTATTTCTCACTTATAAACCCATTATCATTCCCTAAATTAGCGGAGGTGGACTTTCATCCTCCAACATAGATGTGGTCTCAATATATATACTCGAATGTCTCATTTTAGGGGTAAAAAAATAATTTGTGAAGTACAAAAATAAAGTAAAATAAAGAAATAAAGAACTCTGTTTTTGTTTTTTTTGTTTTTTATTTATTAAAGGAAAAGATTATTGAGTGGGTGAAGCGTATCGGGGTTGCGTAAAGTCGTTAAAGCATCCACGATTATAAGGGAGACCAGTTGGGTACGGAACGTTAAGCGTTACGTCCTTAATTTATTGATTTTTATTTATTTATTTATAAATAATTCAATTATATTATTAAAAATTAAACTTTATTACATTTTAGAAAATTATCAAATTATTTAGATCCGACCTATAAATGGAAAGAAATAAATCATTTTTGGATTATTGGGCCCATCGCAGGGTACCGAACATGGCCCATTTTTTGGGATGGCCTTTTAGTTGGATTCAGAAATGGATAATTTACATTTTTTTTTGTTTTTTTTAAATATAAAACATATAAATATTAGATAATTAATATAATGTATATATATATTTAATGATTTAGATAATTGGATGTGTTTGAATTATATGATTAAAAATTTAAAATATTTTTAATTAGATAGCTTAATATGATTTTTTTGCTTTTTATTAGGAGCTTTGGGAATATATATATATATATAATTTTATATATTTAAATATTATATTCTTTTTTTTTTAATTCTATGTAAATTTTTTAGTTGGTTAGATATGGTAACTCAAACAACTGTCATGGAGTTCACAGCTCAACTAAACCTAATTCTCTATTTTTGGATAGGGTTCGGTTGTCGAGTTATTTTTTTTAATTATTTAAAAAAGTATAGTTATCTACCGTGCATAGTGCATATTCTGTTAATAACTAAAATTTGATAAATTTCAAATATCAAACATTCACGAGTAACAACGTATTACTAACATTTGTTACAAATTCAAATATTATTAATTCTCGTAACAATCTTAAAAATAAAGTTGGGTTGAGTTGGATTGTAACCCTATTGTCGAGTAGTTTTGATTGACCCGTCGAAAAAAAATGTCAACCTAGTCCAAACTGAAAAAATAAATATATATATATATAACTCAATCTAATATTTATGATTTGAATTGGACAGTCTGTGTTTATCCCCTTTTGAGTGTACAAGAATATGTGGAGCTCGACATGTTTGGAAGCACAGGAGAACGTCTCTGTTGCTGATATTATCACTAGTATTCGATATTGGGTCATTCATAACATACTATACCTTATCTATTCATTGCAAGTTGGTTATTTGTCAGCACGGGGTTAGCTTATGATGTTTTTGGAAGCCCTCGTCCAAATGAGTATTTTACAGAGAGCCGACAAGGAATTTCATTAATAATGGGTCATTTTTAGTATTTGGAGTTATAGGATTATTTGTAAAACTTTATTTGAACATTTGATGTAATAGAGAGTGTAATACAAATTTTATAAATTAGCGGATGAGTAGAAAATTGGGCACTTATTGCAAATAAAACGTTGAGAAGGGCATTTTTGTAAATGAAGTGTTGAGAATCGAAACACAAAGGAAAGTCGTGGGCAATCCATTCCAAAGTGGAAGCGCGAAGGAATAAAGAAAGGACAGAGAATCTGCGCGATCACCTAAGATCAGTGTTCGTCTCATCTCCACCGTTAAATTTTTCTGATACGGGGCGATAAGAAAATCCAACGGTGTGTCATCCGAGCGTACCGTTCTCCGAGGTACACGATATGTAAAATGCACATTTCAATGTTCATTTTGAGCTGCCATGGACGTTCTTCAATCTCAGAGTGGTGAGAGAGAGAGAGAGGGAAATTGACGCGGGGACTAGAAGAACTGGATGCATAAGAATCAAGTGATCTTCAACACATGGCGATTGAGGTACGATTCAATCCGTATTCGAGACTGTTGGTTTCTTTTTCCTTCAAATTATTTTCAATTTTGGATCGATTTTCACACATTATTGTCATCATTTCTTTATATCAGTGCGTCTACGATGTTAGATTCGTTTACTGGAATTGGCTATAGCATAATATACCCGTAGTCGAGGATTCCATTCTTGAATTCGTATCGTTTGATATTCAGAAAGCTCCGTTATTAGGTAATCGGCGGTGGCGTTTCGCTGGTCGAGGTTTTTAATGAGTACTGAATTGTTTTTTAATCGACTCTGCTAGAAAACTGTAATGGCATTGATAAATTTCTGCTTGAAGAGAAATAACAAGGTTAATGGTTTAGAGAGTTGAACTTGCCGTTTGATCGAGGCAACGTTCATTAACTAGAAGTCATTTTCATCTCTATTAAAAAGATCGTTACGTAGTTTCTATTGGACAACTACTTAAACACATTGGTACTAAGTTTCTGTTAGATAACAAGTTAATGTCATCCATGAACTTGTTTGGCATAGATAACCCATAGCAAGTTTGATTTGACTTTGCCGCTGTTTCTTTCTTTCTTTTTCTCTATCTTTTTCCTTTTTCTTTTTGAATTTATATCCAAATTCTTGCATAAATATACCAGGCTAGACAATCGTGATTATTCAGAGAGAAAGGGCAACAGAAATGTTGTCATTTGTTTCATATTTGCATAACTTTCTGTATGATCTTTCTATGGCATTTTAGGATTGACAACTACCTATGAAATTGAAATTGTACTCCCTCTCTCGCAGGATGTCAAATTCATAAATTACTGCAGCAGAGCTTATCGGCACAGATAAGGACAACATTGGACTTAAAAAGAAAATTGAATTTGATAGTGTTCTTCAAGATAAACGATGAAGCGTTTCGTTTACATCAATGACGATGAACCATCAAATGATCTTTACTGCGATAATCGCATTTCGAACCGGAAATACACTTTATTGAACTTTCTCCCAAAAAATTTATGGGAACAGTTCAGGTAATTTTTCATTGTAGTAGTTCTTATTAGATCTTACCAGATTCTCTTTAGTTCCCGTAACATTATCTTCCAGATTTCATATGATTCTTGATCTCATTAGCTTATCTAATTGATTGAGAATAACAATGGATATTTCATTTTCTTACCTGATTGGCCCTAGCTTTCCTCTTTATACTTTTCTCTGGAGTTAACCTTATTACTATTTTGTCTTCTTTTGTCCATTTTTGAAAATCTTCTGTTATTGTGTCTTTAAGTGGCTACTGCTGTGCTGTGTTGTCAAAACTAACAATATAGCAGTCTGTATTTTTTGCAACTTTCTACTGTGAACAACCTGCTGATGTATTTTCCAGTTTTATATCATTTATACCTAGCTGGTAGATGCTCTTGAATTACACATGCATTTTCATTCCTAACAAGTTTCGTTTTCCTTTGTTTTCAGACGCTTCATGAACCAATACTTTTTGTTAATTGCGTGCCTACAGTTATGGCCACTTATAACTCCAGTAAACCCCGCCAGTACATGGGGTCCTCTTATCTTCATTTTTGCTGTGTCTGCAACAAAAGAGGCATGGGATGATTACAATAGATATTTATCAGACAAAAAAGCAAATGAGAAAGAAGTTTGGGTTGTGAGGCAGGGTACCAGAAAAATTGTAGGAATCTCTCTCCATATTTTGATTTAGCATGACTTCCTTTTCATATATGAAAAAGATCAAATTATTTATTTGTTGCATTTCTTCTAGTAGGCTGTTTGTTAATTAAATCTACTTTCTTCGAAGATCTTCAAATATATTTTTACATCATGTTAACTAGTAGTTGGATCATTTATGGAGCTAATGAATAGCCAATTGATATATCTAACAGATTAAGGAAAGCCAATTGATATATATAACAGATTAAGGAAAGCCAATTGATGTATATAACAGATTAAGGAATTAGGATTCTAGCATAGTTGTGGAGGTTTCCGTCATTTCTTTAATGTCAACTTTGTTGTATTCTCTTAGCTTCTTGGCTTTTACTTGTAGATTCAAGCACAAGATATTCATGTTGGTGATTTAGTATGGCTCAGGGAGAATGATGAAGTGCCTTCGGATCTTGTTTTGATTGGTACCTCCGATTCTCAAGGAATTTGCTATATAGAGGTTAGTATGGATGTTCATGTGTTTGCTGATTTGGATTACGTTTCTGATCACTTACCTTTTCATATGGCTCTATAATGTGATCTAGAATCCATGTTTTTTTTTTTGTTCGTACCTTCTTATTAAATACAAAAATAGTGGAATGTCAAGTCCACGTTATTAAAAGACAAAAGTTCTTATTCCTATTAAGTATTACTCTAAGTTTAACAATATATAATAATAATTGATAGCCTTAACTTATTCAGAAATGGTAATTTGACATGTTGCAGACATCTGCCCTTGATGGAGAAACTGACTTGAAGACGAGGGTCATACCTTCAGCTTGTATGGGAATAGATTTTGATCTATTAAACAAGATCAAGGTTTGGGTTTCCCTGTCCAATTATCAACATACAAGTTTTATTACAAGTTTTCATTTGGGCGAAGCAGATGGCAGATTTGTAGACATCTCCAGCGTAAAAATGACGATATTTTGTTATTTGTCTTCATTTGGCAGGGAGTCATAGAGTGCCCTAGACCAGATAAGGATATAAGAAGATTTGATGCAAACCTTCGGTTATTTCCTCCTTTCATTGACAATGATGTGTGCCCATTGACAATAAAAAACACAATTCTTCAGTCATGTTACTTACGGAACACAGAGTGGGTCTGTGGAGTAGCCATCTACACGGGCAAGTTCCATTGCATGAGCGATTTCAAGTTTATATAGACTATTCAATGAATAATTTTTGTTTTCTTCATGATTGAGACAAGGGTAGCTTTTAGTTGATGCCTTCTCTAGATACGAAAGTGTTAGGAGGAGACTACATGTTTTTCAGCATTTGGAATTTAGACAATGATAAGACTTGTATAAGAACTAGTTTAGTCTCTTTTAGAATTTCGAAATTGCTGTTGGAAAATTGAAATTATTTGCGAGTGTTCCTCCCCTCTTTTTTGGTTGGATTTAAGATGTAGCGATGGATAAACTTTTTGCAGAGTAGTATAAATGTATTAGCCAAACTTTTTAACATATAGCTCTATTCAATTCTCTTACAGTATACTTTGTATGTTTGATCTTTTCAGGCAATGAAACCAAGCTTGGAATGAGCAGGGGTGTCCCAGAACCAAAACTTACAGCGATGGATGCAATGATTGACAAGTTAACTGGGGCTATATTTGTTTTTCAAATTGTGGTGGTTGTTGTTCTAGGTTTAGCTGGCAATGTGTGGAAGGATTCTGAAGCCAGAAAGGTTCAATATAATCTCTTTGGTTCCAGTGCTATATTGTTTCTTTACTTTTGAAATTAACACGAAGCTCTGTGGTGTGTTGCTGCTATAATGTCTCTCTGTCTCCCTGTCTCCCTCTGGGTGAAGACTCAGTATTAGCTATATATGTTTTGTATCCTGTCAATTGTAAGTTGATCTTTTGGTACTATGTAGCTTTGGTATGTGCAACATCCAGAGGAAGGTCCATGGTATGAGCTACTGATCATCCCTCTTCGGTTTGAGCTTCTTTGTTCAATCATGATACCCATTTCAATTAAGGTATGCTGAGGGTTTGGTGCATATTATTGTGCTTTCTCTACTTTTGTTATCATACTGCTCCATGCCTAATTAAGTATGGTAATAGAAAGTACTTCCCTCCCTGTGTTTGCAGCTAATTAGCACAGATGAAAGCCTGATGTTTTAATAGTTGAAATTTCACCGTTGAATATTTGCTTAGGATGATGGTCAAAGGATTCATTCAAGTCAAAGTTGGTTATTCAAGTGACCAGTTTATATGACATCACAATTGTTATTTGTTGGATGCTATGTGCATTTGATTACTGCATATTTGCTTTAATTATTTGGTTATCTTCATCTTCTTGAAGTATATTAGAGAAGTTGGGAAAAGTTGGATGTAATGCTATTGACCTAAAATATTTGCTTTTTTCAGGTGTCACTGGATCTTGTAAAGAGCTTATATGCAAAATTCATTGATTGGGACTATGAAATGATTGACCGTGTGACTGGTATTCCTTCCCATGCTACGAAGTGAGTTAAGGAAGTTTAAAACTGCAAAAAATTATTGTGGCATTTGTGTAAGGACATTTGAATGAAAGATATCTTGCATACTTACTTAGAGGTGTATTTTACATGTGGCAGTACGGCAATAAGTGAGGACCTGGGACAAGTTGAATACATTTTGACGGATAAAACCGGTACCCTCACGGAAAACAAGATGATCTTCAGGAGATGTTGTATCAGTGGCATATTTTATGGAAATGAAAATGGAGATGCCTTGAAAGGTTTGGTTTTCTGATTGTTGTCAAAAGCATCATGCTCATCGCTTTGTTTCCTGTCACCTATATATAAAGCTTATTTTTTCACAAATGGGAATATAGGATTTAAAGATTAGATAGACTATAATTGTTCAGTAATCTGAACTGTCAATTCACAGTTGTATGTATTTGTTTCAAAATAATTCATGTACTAGTCAAGGAAAAGGACTTTGCTGGTTGCTTTCTATCAAATTCTAATAATGGTTCAAACCCCCACTAGAAGATTTGCAACGGTGGTTTAGCTAAGGCCCCAGACAAGCTCTTTTGGTTTCACTTGACAGGAAGCACTTTTTCCTTATTCATTATATAAGATTATGAGCTTGATATTTATTCTTTAATTTATTTGTCAAGTCGACATCACTTGTTCTGCATTAATTGCATAATTATATATTAAATCTAGTAGAGATTTCAGGGATGACGGTGAAGTATTATGGCAGATGGATGATTTACTTATTTGTATTGCCATATATTAATTTTTTCTTTTGTTTTTGTTTTTTAGACAACCTTAATTATTGTTTCTTTGCTTAGCTGTAAATATTTCACTGATGGGTTGACTTCCCTTTATTCGTGTGGCTAGAATTCTTCCTATTTACATGTAACTTGTACGTATCGTTTGTTCAAGGAGTTGAGTAGAAACTTGTTCTCCGAATCCTTCATTATATGGTAGTCCATATTTGATTAGCTCTTTCCATTGCATGCAGATAAAAAGTTGCTCAATGCTATTGCAAGCAGCTCTCCTGACGTTACAAGATTTCTAACAATTATGGCAATTTGTAATACAGTGGTGCCTACAAAAAGGTGATTTTAGGTTCAAATTTTTTTAAATGGAACTCGGCTGGATTTTAAAATTCCACCAACAATTTTTTGGCCTAGTTAGTTAAATATATATGCCATTGTATGTGCGGATTTCTGTTTTAATTTCTTTCTGTCCTTTTTCAGCAAAAGTGGAAATATTCTGTACAAGGCACAGTCACAGGATGAGGATGCTCTCGTGAATGCTGCTGCTTACTTGCATATGGTATTTGTCAATAAGAATGCTAATAATCTTGGTAAGAGTCATCTTTCTTAGCAAAGTTGTTCAGATAGATTAACCGCTAGAGTAATGCCGTTGTTTCATTGTGATTACAGACATTCAGTTTAATGGAATGCTAAATAGATACGAACTCCTAGATACTCTGGAGTTCACATCTGAACGAAAAAGGATGTCTGTGGTAGTTAAAGATTGTCAGAATGGGAAGATTATCCTCCTATCAAAAGGAGCTGATGAAGCTATACTTCCTCATGCTTATGCTGGTAACCTTAAAATTTAGTTGCATTTTAATTATTTTATCCATGTGTGTCTCTTTTGAATTATCTTGTTTAGCAACCATTGGTACAATTATCCAAAAATCTTCTCTCTCTTTTACCTCACTGTCACTTTCCCCCCACTTTAAGGCGAGGGGTTAGGGGGATGAGTTGGCAGACTCACATCAATTTACAGTATGCACAAAGTTTTACAATTACATTGATAAGAGATGTCGATGTACTGAACATGGTTAGAAAACTTAACAGAAAAACGTGAAATTCCTGCATTGCTGTTTGCGTAATAAAATCTGTCCACAGCTTCAAGATTTGTAGCTTTTTATATTTAATGACGTCAAATTGTAAAATTCTATTACTCTGTATATCAAGTCATGTTGATGTGATTGCTACTTTAACCTTACTTCAGGCCAACAAACAAGAACATTTATTGAAGCTGTTGACCAGTACGCGCAACTGGGGCTCCGTACATTATGTCTGGCTTGGCGGGAACTAGAAGAAGATGAGTATCGAGAATGGGCTTTTATGTTTAAGGAGGCTAATAGCACATTGGTTGACAGGGAGGTAATTGATATACTTCTATGGTTTTTATGAATGTAAAACCTTTTTCTATTGTTGTATTTTTATATGTTATGTCTGCTCCTCTTTTGTAGTGGAGGTTAGCTGAAGTTTGCCAAAGATTAGAGCGCAATTTTGAAGTCCTTGGAGTTACTGCTATAGAAGATAGGCTACAGGTAAATGTTTGTAGTTGCAGTTGTCCAATTCGAACTGTTATAGGAGAAATGGTATTGAAAGATGATAACAAAACGCTTTGGGTAAAATACCATTGTTGAGATCTGAAACTGATGTTTACTCGTTGACCATATTTTACCTTTCAGGATGGAGTCCCTGAAACAATCGAAACATTAAGAAGAGCAGGAATAAATTTCTGGATGCTGACGGGAGACAAGCAGAACACTGCCATTCAGATAGCTCTGCTATGCAACTTTATTTCGCCAGGTAGCCATAGACGTGTCAAAATTTATTTCATTAAGTTTTTTGCCTTATCCCTCGGCATCTCGTAGTCTCAAATAAGATGTATCCTTTTCATTCCATCATTTTGTTTGCAATTCCTCTTATTCTTCTCTTTCCATTGCATTTATTATGCATAGAGCCCAAAGGACAATTATTGTTAATTGATGGAAAAACGGAGGATGAAGTTTGTAGAAGTTTGGATAGAGTTGTTCTGACTATGAAGACCACAACCTCAGAACCCAAGGTAATGCACATTGTCCAATCATTTGATATAGATCTTCTTTTAAAAACCCGTTGGAAATGTAAGAACACCTTTCATTTCTCCTTGTGGGCTTCTCTCAACAGGATGTGGCTTTCGTTGTTGATGGCTGGGCTCTTGAAATTGCTCTCAAGAATTATCGCAGGGCTTTCACCGAATTAGCAATCCTATCAAGAACTGCAATATGTTGTCGTGTTACTCCATCACAGAAGGCTCAGGTGGTCCCTCTAGTTTCTATTTCTTTTTTTAAGAGGTGGTTCCTCGTTTTTTTTGTTGTCATATGGATCATTGAGCTTCATATAATTCGTATTATGCAGCTAGTGGAACTCTTAAAATCGTGTGATTATAGAACACTGGCAATTGGAGATGGTGGGAATGATGTGAGGATGATACAACAAGCTGACATTGGAGTGGGCATTAGTGGAAGAGAAGGACTGCAAGCAGCTAGGGCAGCTGATTACAGTATTGGAAGTAAGAAATACAACTCTACATTTGAAAAGGATTTTTTTCTATGAGAAATTCCATTGTTGAATTCTAGCTTGGCGATGCAGTTGATGGCTAAGTTCTAAATTGCTATCATGTTTACAAATTTTTTATACTCGTGTTTGAATGATGCTAAATTTATTACATTTTCTATGAAATAGGTTTTGGAATCGCTAGTGATCCCAACCTCTCGTTTTACTACCTTAATTTATTGTCTCAAATAATTGGGGAAATAGAAAAAGTCTATGGTGCAGCTTTCTAGAGCGATTGGAGTCAATACTGACATATTTGGACAATTGTATTGAGAAGCTGGATGTGGCTCGTGTATATATTTGCATTTAGAACTAATTCTTGATCATATCTCCCTTGTTTCCAAATGCCTTGCAATGTAAGGGATTGAATACTGTGACATCAAGATGGATATTGATCCCTTAACGGTTACTTCTGTAACGTATATTCAGAATTACTCTCTGTTGTCAGAAAATATAGAACTTTATGAGATATTTGTTTATTGTCAGAATAACCTCCTCGTAGAAGTTGAGTTCCGTGATAATTAGCTTTGCAACATTTGAGAAATATAATCTTTATTCTGTATGCTGTATACTGTCTGAATGACAGCCTTCATTTTTTGTTTGTTATTATCTCAGACATCCTCATGTCTGGTGAATGGAATGATTTGTGGCTAACACCCAATTTCCATTTGCTTCTTCTGGTTGGCAGAGTTCAGGTTTCTGAAAAGATTGATTTTAGTTCATGGACGATACTCATACAACCGTACAGCATTTTTGTCACAATATTCATTCTATAAATCCTTATTGATATGTTTTATCCAGATCTCGTAAGTGCCTCTAAATTTAATACGACACTTGAAGATAACAAATTGATGAGATTTCTTTATTTTTTTGACACCTGTGGACAAATAGCACTGACTTTCGAATACATTCAGTTTCTCTTTCATTTCAGGTGTCTCTGGGACCAGTCTATTTAATTCTGTAAGCTTGATGGCTTACAATGTTTTCTACACCAGTATTCCTGTATTAGTTAGTGTCCTTGACAAAGATCTCAGCGAAGAAACAGTGATGCAACATCCTCAAATTTTATTCTACTGCCAAGCTGGGAGGTTAGTATTTCAAAATCTTTCATGTTTCTCTGAGGATTTTTATGTTGGAAAGTTTCATCAAGTTACTTGGTATTTGGAAAGATTCATTTTCCATCTTTGGTGGTTATTGATTTCTGTGTGGCATCTGAACAGGCTTTTAAATCCCAGCACATTTGCTGGATGGTTTGGTCGATCTCTATTTCATGTAAGTGATTATATTTGTATGATACTTCTTAACTTTAGAACACTGGTTTGTTTTCGTGAAGTATTTCATAATTTTAGTTTAAAAGTAATCCTCCAAAGATGGAATCCATTTTTTTTTTTTTTTTGTTGGTGTTTTTATCATCTTGATGCTCGAAAACCATTTATAAGAGAAGTATATGACGTCAATTTATAAAGATATCAATGCTTACTAACAACGAACTGATGTTTCCTCGAGTAAGAAATCATGCTTGATGTTTGTTAAAAAAAAGTTTCATCTTTCAATGTGCTGATATTTTGCAGGCCGTTGTGGTGTTTGTAATTAGCATCCATGCCTATGCTAACGAAAAGAGTGAAATGGTGGAGGTTTCAATGGTGGCTCTATCTGGGTGCATTTGGTTACAGGCCTTTGTAGTGACTTTGGAGACCAAGTAAGCTCCCATCTTTTTGCTGTAGGTTAAATGTTGCAACTTCATTTCGTAATGAGTCTCGTTCTATAGCGTCGACCAAAGTCTAAAGATTATTGAGCTGAAATTTCATGTCTTGACTTGCCTTTTTCCCATACCATCTGAGATTTGATTGATTCTGGCAGTTCATTCACAATGTTGCAACATCTGGCTATATGGGGGAATTTAGCTGCTTTCTACGTGATCAATTGGATCTTCAGTGCCATTCCTTCATCTGGAATGTATACAATAATGTTCCGATTATGTGGACAACCATCTTACTGGATAACCATATTTGTAAGTCTCCCTTGGCCAATCTTTCCTATCATTGATTACCTAAATCTTAAAAAGTGATTACTAGGTCATCGAGTTTTGATTGTTGTGTCTAATAGAGGTTATAAATTCACATATCTATTAGAAAAAAAAAGTTAGGATTCTATTATACGTAAAAAATTTACCTATGTTACCTTGTTTTAGAATTTACTATTCTATTAAACACGAAATTTAAAGTTTACGGTTCTATTACATAAAATTCTATTAATGAGGTCAAATATACCTAATGTTCAAGAGGTCAAATATACCTAATGTTCAAGTTCATAGGTGTACCTTAAGTTAAGAGACCCTTATTATGGTTATAAACATAGAAAGTTGAGGCTAAACCACAATTTAACCTTTTTGTTGTGAACCATGCTGAGTTATATACCCGTAAGACATGCCGCTATAAAAAATTTAATGATGATGTGTAAGAAGACGTTAGTTTGTTAGGATTATACTGACACAAAAGGTTTGTCTACAGCTAATAGTAGGCGTGGGAATGGGCCCACTTCTAGCTATCAAGTACTTCAGGTACACATATAGACCAAGCAAAATCAACACTCTTCAGCAGGCTGAACGATTGGGTGGGCCGATCATGTCGCTCAAAAACATAGAGCACCAGCCTCGGCCCATTGAAAAGGAAGTGTCTCCACTGTCAATAACTCAGCAGCCCAAGAGCAGAAATACAGTCTACGAACCTCTTTTATCAGACTCTCCTACTGCCACTAGAAGATCTCTTGCGTCAGGTCCCTCCTTCGATTTCTTTCAGACACCACCCAGTTATTCAAGAAATAAGGATAACTGAGCTTCTTTCCCAATAAAGATAAAGAGTATGCTGTATAGATCTTCACGTGATTACTAAATTACAGAGTTGGAACTCAGCTCAAAAGTTTGTTTTTTTACCATTGAAGCTGAAGAGGAGAATTCGTTTTATTTTCTATACGAAGGGACTCAATTCATTCACATCTTCTTATCTATATACTGAAACTAACAGACCTTGCAGATTCAACTTTTTGAGCCAATTTGCTCAATTTTCTTTCACTTCCTTCCCTTTTTATTTCCTATCGATTTTGTGAAAATCTGTTTATTCCCGACGCATTGAATAAACGGTGGATTAGAGAAATTTGGTTAAATTACAGGTTTAGTTCATGAACTTTTAAGTAAGTTCGTATATAATCCGTTCTTGTACTCTTGATAGATCTCATTTAGGGCACATTTGACTGCAGGAACAGTGGCTCAAGCTCAAGCCTCCTCAGCCAAACCTGTTCTCAAACCACAACTCAGGCAGCCTCGAAAAATCGCAGGTACAAAATTCAAAAGACGAGAGGGATAGGTACAAAATTCAAAAGACGAGAGGGATAGGTGTGTCTAAAAGGTCATTGAATTTTTAACTGTGTCTAATATATTCCGGAGATATATTAAACACAAAATTGCAATGTCAATATCTATTTAGAAAATTTTAAATATCTATTTAGAAAATTTTAAAACTCATTCAAGTTAGATACAACTTATAATTAACCTAAAATTATGATTTCAACCTTGCCGATATGAAGTTAGGGTGTGGTCCTTCGAACGGGCAAACACCAATCTAGATCTTTCTTTTAGTTTTTACAATAATAGCATTTTATAATGTAGACATGGTATATCAAACGTTAAATTATTAATACCTTAACTATTGAGCTATGTGTCGGGCATACCTTACCAGAAGTATGTCACAGGCATTACAGAAGTATGGGGGCTCTTGCTCCATAATTGTGCACAACTAAAACGCTTCCAATAAATGAGCTGAACCTGCAAGAAAATTATAAAAAGGGAGCCTCAAAAAGTCAAGATGGTGGAGGGTGAAGGGACCCTCAAACCATATCAATGGTCATTTTAGCATGGGCTGTTGCTGGCCCACACCATTTCATATGTGACAGCCTCCACTGAACCAAACACACCCTTATGGGTCTTTTCCCCACCACCCCAGCTGTCTTTCATTTAAGTTCCCCTCCTAGGAAACATTTTCTATGCCATACTTCAGCTGGTACATCTTTCATGTACTCTCTTTATTCCGCTAAATTATTGAATCAGATCACCATAACGTGGTTATCTCTTAATAATCATCGACCGTAGATCAATTAAATATGTCTGTTCTGACTAATTATTGGATACAAAAGAGAAATAATGTTACCATTTCTCTCTCACACGTTTAATGGTACAAAATTGTTAGTTACGTTGCTATGTTGATACCATCTCTGATCTATTTGAGCCATCATTATCCTTTGTGATCCCTCTTTTACCGACACCTTTATTTGATTCTTTGCTTTTTCTTTCTCCCATTCGTTTTCTTTTTAAGGGAGTTTTGAATTTAGACTCCACATACCATCAAAACTTCAACACTTCAACAAGCTGAGTTGGAAACATACAACATAAGACTCTTATTTGCTATAAATTGCATCTATGAATAACTTGTTTTAGTTACTTTTTCAAGCCAGGATTGAATTAAATATGCCTAACATTTCAACATCATTTTGTGGTCAAGTTTATTTGGCACTAATAGAAAAAATTGAAATTAGCTTTAAACTAACTTCTAATTCTTAACACAAAACGGATCGGGAACTTTTTGGACTTGGATCTCGAGTTACCAAAAGACTTGGGGAACTTAAGAGTTTTTAAGTTAACATTTTTATGATGAAATTATATGAATGCTCGAGGACTTAGAGAACTTAGACCCTTATGGTTTAATAAAATGATGATAATGATGATAAATGCATTTAAAATCTATAAAAAAAAATGGTGGATAAAGTGGTAGAAAATCCATAAACCAAGTTCATTGCATTGAATATCATACGAATCCAAACAATTTTAAAAGAAATCACAACAATTTTAAAAGAAATCTAAATCGAGAGGTATTAATTAAGAGTTCATGTACTATGTATGAATGTCGCTTTCATGGCTTGAAAAGTTGATTAAAAGAAGGCAATTAAGTAATAAATTAGTATCTAATCAGCTAGTTGTTCTTCTAACGAGGAACGAAAAAGAGATCTACAAAATGAGAGTAGTTCGAACACGTTCGAAAAAGAGATCTACAAAATGAGAGTAGTTCGAACACGTTCGATACCGGAGAATTTCAATCTTTATAAGGATGCTTTTCAATTTTATATTCATAATTCGGTCATATGGATGTTGATTGATAAGTTCTTCAAAAGTTCATTAAAGGAGAGAGAGAGAGAGAGCAAATAGCCACCAAAATTTGGACTTAAAAAACTATGGTTAACTCCATAAAAGATTTTTAGGCCATTTTTCTCCTAAACGAAAGTAGGACCCCCAACCTACCCCCCGCCACACTACAACCACAGAGAACGTGGCGTTGACGGCTTGGCCCAACAGAATCCAAAAATATCAAAAGCATGATTTTCTATAACGGTTTAACACCACACCCCCCCAAATGTTGCTTAATTACTTTTGGCCTCTATTTATTCAAACATCTTACATATAACAGAACATAAGAAAAATGAAACGGAAGAAATGGTCAAGAAACTTGCAGTAAAATACATTCAGAAAAAGGAATTAGAATACACAACAAACAGAAGATCTCAGGATTCTGATGAGTTCCTAATACAAACAACAAACAAAACACGTAAATTCTAAATGGACGATCAGCCAACAATTTGCAAAGCAATAATTCACAATCATTATTAATGACATTTTCTTACACCTCTTCACCATATATATATAATACCTCTATATATACGGATGGTGTAATATTTACAGTTCCTCGAGAAGTCTTATTGTTTCCTCTTCTTCTTCTTCTTCTTCTTCTTAGTAGTTTACATCAGCAGATCATTAACCCATCCGAGATCGGGACCGGAGGTGGAGGCCCATCCATTGTCGGCGTTAGATTTATGCTCGCAGGATAAGTTCGCCGATGCGGCGGAGAAGTTTGGAGTGGAAGGGGAGAGAATAAACTGCAGTTGATCTTCAGGATTAAGAGATGAAACATCGATCCAAGGCGTTGGTCTAGGGGCGGGGATGGCGGCCGCTAAAGTGGCATTAGCGTCGTCGATGTTCATGGATTCAATAGAGCTCATGAGCTCGGTCAGTGCATCTTTATAGCTCAAAACTCCCTTTAATTTAGACTGATCAGGATTACTATACCTTGAAATAGGCGAAAATCCATTCATCGACCGAGGATTTCCCGGCGAGAGCGGTGGTGAGTGCGGCGGAGAGAGATGAGACATTCCGAAAAGCGTCGACGTCGGCGAGGAGGTGGCGGCTCCACCGCAATGACAAAACAAACAGCAGTGATTAGAACCAGCGGCCGATCTGAGATTAGAACTCTTCTTATTCGGCGAAGAACAAGAGCCACCGCCTTGAAAGTTACTCACCGGCGGCAAAAGACGAAGCTCACGAGGCGAATGAGCAAAGAAACAGACCTTCCTCTTACAGTTCTTTCCATCTTTACAAGCCTCAGTCCGATACCTCGCCGGATGAAGCCAACACTCAAAAACTCCATGAGCGAACTCACATCCATCACCACGGCCACATCCACCACGCCGGAACTCCGGACACATCGTGCCGGAGTAATGAAACCGACGAGGATCCCGCCGACGAGCCTTCTCTCCAGGATGAGCAAACGGACAATCCGTCCAATCATGACTCCGACTACGAGTACACCGCCTCACCTTAAACTCATACATCCGAAAATGATCGGACGAATACGGATCGCCGTCCTCCTCCGCCTCATCCTCGCCATTGAACGGCAAAAACTTCTGCAAAAGCGATTCAACAGCAAACGAGAATCGCGGCGAATCAGTACACATTTCAGCGTTTTGATCTCGTCGCGCCGCAAGAAGCTTCCTCGGCGGAACGTTAATATCCTTCAGAAAAGGAATCCTCTCAGAAACAACAAAATCAGAAGAAGAAGGAGGAAATTGAAAATGAAACTGATATTTCTGATTCTCAGCACAAACACTGCTCATTGAAACACTGTAAAATTAGGGCAAACCAAAACGGTGTAGGAAGAAGAAGATGAGAGAATAGGGATTTATATAATGGCCGAAACAGAGGAGAGAGAAAATGAAAACAAAATAGAGGAGAGAGAAAGGCGGTATGGGGCAGAAATTGCGTGGCTTCATAACATTTGGGTCAGCATGCAAAATCGGGTATGTGGCGTTACCATACGCCTTTATTCATATTATTTTTTCCTTATTATATTATATACTCTTTTATTTATTTATTTATTTATTTATTTATTTTATTTTTTAATTAGTCCAAACTATTTACGGCTTCCCATCTGATCATAGTTGTTTTGGACTCTTCCTTGTAGTGTTTGTACGTGGTATTTGGCACCATTCCATCGCAATATTTTTTTTTAAATATAATTAATTATTATTTTATTTTATTTTATTTTTGTTTATGTAACATTTATCTAGAAATAATGTTAAGCGTACCCTTAGCTGATATTGTTCGCTTTTGTCTGTCACGTTTCGTCGTCAGCCTCACGATTTTAAAACGCGTCAGCTAGGGAGAGACTTATACACCCTTATAGCAACTCAAATCTATCACTAGTAGATATTGTTCGCTTTCGCCCGTTATGTATCGTTATCAGCTAGGGAGATGCTTCTACACCCATAACAACCCAAATCCATCACTAGTAGATATTGTCTGCTTTCACTCATAATTTATCGTTACCAGTCTCACGATTTTAAAACGTGTCTGATAGATAGACGTTCCCACACCCTTATAAGGAATACTTTGTTACTTCATTCAATCCTCAAGAAAGCTCTTACCTAACCCTATTACTTACTTTCTTTGTGGGTTGTTCAATTTGAAGCACTGTAAACTCTGTCTTCGTCTTCGCTCCTCCTCTCTAACCAATGTGGGATCTCGAGTTGAGCTCATGATATGTCGGGTTGAGCTGAAAACACATTTCACTATATTTTAATTCATTCTATTTTACATTGATTATTTATTTATATTCTAATAAACCACATTTCACTTTGGTTTTGTAGGTTAGTTGTCTCACACTTATATTACATGACATTTATGAGCAATTTGCATTTAAATCTCATGAATATAATGTGTTCTCTCTCAAATTTAGTTGAGCATACTTCATGGGCCATTGATCCAATCCCCACCAATTAAATGGGCTAACCGTTGGGCCAACCTATGAAAGCCCACACTGATCCAGGCCCATTAATGCAACCCAAAATCAAGCCCATAACCTGAAGAATGTCGGCCCATATTTTGCGCTTGAAAAATGATATTTATTCTTAATTATCTAAATAGATAACATTACGCAACAGCTCACAGACAGCAGCCAGGTGGCAAAACAAATTTACTGGCTTATATTATCCACACCTTGATATATAAACACTATGTTTACAAAATTTAAAAAAAAAGTATATATATATAAATAATAAATCTCACTGAAACCTAACAACAATGCACGATATGTCGTCCTTGCTTTTTCTGGATACTGCTTCATCGATAAGTCGTTTGGCTGCCACGTTCGCATCCTTTATGTGTCTAATAGATTCCACCGCCTCTTTGTTTGTCATTACCTGTAATTATTTTATTTTTTAAAATATTTATTTTTGGTTAAATATATCTTTCAATTAAAAAAATTGACTGACCTTCCAAATGCCATCGCTAGCCAAAATCATGAACTCTGTAGATTCATCCACCGTTTTGACTTCCACGTCAGGTTCTGAGCTGAGGTGGAGTTTCAAGCTCTTATCACCAAATGCTCTGGCAACAGCCAATTGTCCGTCGACACGTGGCACATCGCCTGACCATAGTCAAACACCCACAGCTCAACTTAATTGACTCTCTCTACAACTCGGGTAAGTTTTAATAATTTATAATAATAATAAAAAAAAAAATCGTAATGAAAGGGCAAAAAGGGAATTTTAAGAAATGAAACCTGGAAGATTTGATACGAAGCCTCCACGGCTTTCAATATCCCTTTTTTCTTTACTGGGTTCGTGGTCAACGGAAAGCTGCTCAGCGACGCCGTTTTTGCAAAGAACGGCTCTGGAATCTCCGACGTTGGCAACGACGAGTTTGTGGCCGTCGATCAATATGGCGGTTACCGCCGTCGATCCTCCTCTTCCCAGCTGCTTTACTTTATCCAATATTTCATCGTCGGTTTTCTTGTACGCTCTTTTGATGGCCTTTCTCGTTTCGCTCCAGAAATCAGCCTACCAAAAAACAGAGCAAATAAACAAAAAAACAGAGTAGAGCTCATAAAAACGACACAAAAAAGGACATTTTGGGAACCTGTTTGAGGATATTATCAAAGAGATTATTCTGCAAGAAATTGGCAACATCATGGCCTAAATGGCCGTCGAAAATGGCAAACAAACCCAACTCATGGTCCTTGACGCGCTTGAAATCAGTGACTAAGTAATCTTCCATGGGGTGGTTGGTTTTGCCCTTAACCAAATGGCTGCCATGGCTTATGTGATTCTTGGTCGCTTTGGCCTTCCCTTTCGCAGCAGTGTCCGGCGCCGAAGAACCAAACCCTGCCTTCACCTGAAATTTGAACCAAAACCCATATGAGATGAGATTTTCGAGGGGATTAAGGATTTGGTTCCAAAAATTAGAGACCTTCATTTTGTGGAGGATTTCTCTTCCGGTGGTCATTGGGGTTTGTGATTGTTGTTTTGTGTGGAGATTTGTTTGGAGTAGAGGAGAGAGGTGAAGATTGGTGGGCTATAAATATAAAGGTATTGACTTTTAGAACATGTGATGAGCTGGTGGATTCACCATTATTTTTATTATGTTTTTTTTACTTTCTCAACTCTCGAGAATTTAGACCAAACAAACCGCGTACTTGCCGACGGTATTTCTCTATCACCCTCGTGTTCTTACTTCTTCTTTGTTCTTACTTCTTCTTTGTTCTTACGTGAAAACCCATCTCATCATCCCTTAATTTTAGGCCAATAAATCTACGAAAATCATCCCAACCGGATACCCTTCCTTGTATGTTAACTTAGTTTCTTAACTTAGTTTTGATATGGGCTTATATGTATGTAGAGGGCGTGTCTTTTTCGTAAAGAATTCTGGGTTGACCCGAAAAAGTATTTGCAACAACAGAAAAGAAGGGGTCCATGTAGTTGCTGCGCTCCCCTCCTTGAATGTCATGCCTCTCTGGTTGCATTAGGAGAATAGATAGGTCAGTCTCGCAGCTTTGCTCCCTTTATCTTAGTATACTGAAATTAGCTTATTAGTCGTCACTATATGATTCGTGTGTCATTGGGTCGGTGGGGGAATTCGTAGAAAGGGTGGGGTCTCATTTGGTCCAACAATGAGGAGTTGGTGCATTGCAATAGGTTCTCGAAATGTAGTCTAGACAATGGGCCCTCTCCTTTCTAATTGGATTGAATCTTAGGGTCAATATTCGGCTCCGTTTAGCTAATGGAAAGAAATCTCTTTTTACTCTCTCTCATTTTCAATTTAAACGGCATTTTCTCCATGATTATGCGCATATATGTGTGTAAAGGAAGGAATAGAGGTTCGATGAAAGTAGACGTATAAGAAAGGGGGAAAGTGCTTCTTTTTTAAAAAGAAGGGAAGCTTGAAGGAAAGAGTACCCATGGAAAGAAAGGAACACGATCCTTGTTTGTATACCATGAATGAAATTTAACTCATGTTGGTAAGAACATATGGTCGATTAATCCATGTTTCTAGTAGCTCCATGTGTTCTAGTAGCTTGTGGGTTATGAATTTCAATTTGGGAATAATGGATTCAAATTAATAAATGTATCACGAAGTTGGCTTTAGTACGAGAATTTTCAACCGTAGAAGAGATTAAGTCAAGGATAGAGATATCCACGAGAACAAGCGGGGTCGGGATAGAGTGATGATTATCAGGGCGAGGTCGAGGATAGAGAATATAATCCTCATCCCTAACTCCACTTAGCTAATCGGAAGAGATCTCTCTTTATTCCTTCCTTCATTCTCCATTTAAACAGAGATTCTCTGCTCCGCAGATTCGGAGTTTCGAATGGACATCTCTAATTGAAGTTAAGATTGGCCTCTCTTAAGGCGGTATGAGCCATGCATACCCCTTGACTCGTACTTTCTCCATTCGATCTAGTTTGGTTAATGTAATGAGTACCTCTTTAGTGTACAATTGTTGTCGTATAAATTTACTTACCATGGTTGTCGTATTTTATTCATGGACATATTTATCCATTAATTGGTAGGAAAATTAATTTAAATTTGAGAATAAAAAATCTAAAATTCACATGAAATAAACGACAGTAGTTTATGAATCAAATCAAATAAACTAATAGGTGGGAAGACAAAATTGGTAGGCGTTACGAGGCCCACGTGTCATTTACGTTTGACGTGGTCTACCAAAAGGAGCCACCTGGCTTTTTGAAAAATAAAAAATAAATAAATAAAGTGAAGGAAAACGACGAAAATAAATTATTAATGTAAACAAAAGCTAAAAATGTTTATTTCAAAGTTGGTTGGTTTATAAATTATAAATTATTAAATATTATTATATGATCGGATTGAAGGTTGATGGATCATCCATTTTGGACCCATCTTTAAAATTTCTGCATGTCGACCAACAATTTCTAACCTACTTTTCAACTTTATTTATCCTTTTAATTTTTTCTTTTTAAATTTTGTCTTTTTACTATTTAATTATTGATCATAAAAACACAAATATATATATATATATATATATATATATATATATATATATATATTCACATTTAAATGGTGCTATTTCCATTTTACTATAAGAGAGATCAAATAATAAAATCTTTACGGGTCTGGTTGATTCACGAGATCTCTTAAAATTATATTTTTGCTTCCAATATAATTATTTTTATATATATTTACTTAATTTTATAATTTTTATAATTATTTTATTCTATAAAAAAAAATTAAAATAATTTTTTACTATCTAGAAATAACTTTTCAAAATATAAATAGAATCTAAATCTAAATATATTTGGATAAAATAAAAGTAACTTTCAAATGGAAAGACGAAAATGTCTATTTTACCGAAAAAAATAATAAAAATTAAATGCAATTTTATGGCATTAAATTATGTTGACGTTAGAGTCAAATTTGCACACCAGAAATATCTGCCAAATATTTATTGCACAACGAGGCCCATCCTTCCTTATTCTATTTATCTGCCATTTTATTGAAAATAATAGATAGTAATAAAAATAATAAAAATGATTTTTTTATTTATTTAATTTTTATATTTCTAATGAAAAATAAAATTAGTGTCTATTAAAAAATAAATTTAAATATTTAAAAATATAATAAAATTTAAAGTATTAAAATGCTAAAATTTTAAATTAATTTATTTAGTGAAATATTAATTTATTTAGGGGGGAGTGAAGTGGGTGGATGATTTATTAGCCGTCCTTGTCTGCTAAAGAAAAAGATGGAAATTTTATATTCAACTTTTGGGATGAAATCCCCACGACTTTTATTATTATTATTATTATCTATTATTTTCCGTTCAATTATTACAATTATTGTTATTTTTGTTCTAAAATCCATCCCTGTCGAGACTGACAGACCAAACTAAAGATTTTATTTTATTTTATTTAAGTTAAAATGAGTGGATGAATTTAGAAAAATAAAAATAAAATGTATATAGTAAAATTAAATCTATAAAACTTACCAATTTTAATGGAAATAAAAAATAAAATAATTATTGGAATGAATATTATTACATTTATCCAAATTAATGGTTGAGATTAATTTTGGAATTTCCGAGAAAAGAGGAGTTTTCTTTTAAATTCATAAATTGAGGGCATATTTTATGGGCCTTGCAGTGTTTTACGGGCTTGTAGTCCATTGTGCTGGGCCGCCTAAGTCCAATTTGAAAAAAATTCCTTCGAGGTGAAACGTCGTCGTTTGATATCTTGTCAGTTCTCACGATGGGAACTTTTTCCGGATGCGGTCCGCTTATGAAAAGACGACGTCGTATAGGCGCAGGGTGCACTGAAGAGTGAAATATAGCCGTTAGAGACACCGATATGTTACCTGAGAGCTCCCTAATATGGCCGTTGGACAATTCCCAGTATTTTAAATTTCCAGCCGTTAGAGATAGATGCTAAGGAACGTATACACTTCTCTCTTCTCCTCATTTATCACTTTCACTTGTGCTCTTCTACGACAATAATTCCTCCTCCTTCTCTTTCTCCTCCAGACACGAGAATTCAATATTTTTCTTCCAGATTTTCGGTTAAACTCCTAATTTATCTCTGTTCTGGAAGGAAATTGGAAATAATCGATGGCTCCGGTTGATGATTCGAATAGCGATCTGTCGATTATGATCGACGAAACCTACGAGTTCGCTGCACCTCGCTTCTTTGATTTCATCAATGGCGAGTCTGAGGAGGATAAGTGCGCAGCTGAACTCTGGTTCGACACGGCTCTCACCTATGCTCCTTCGCGTATGTTCTTTTCTCTCACTTCTTCTGACCTAATCCTTCTGATTTTCCATTTCGACGATTATTTTGGTTTCTTGAAGTGGAATCGAACAATTGATGAGATCTGCGGGAGTTTAAGTTTCTTTTTCCGAAAAATTTCTAGGTTTTTGGCGGTTGCTGAGTAGTGTGGGACTAGACTAGAGTTGTGTTTGATTATGATGAGATTTGACCGAGTTTTGTTTGTAAGTGATGGAGGTTAGGGTTTGAAGTAATCTTGGCCACGAAATTGACCGTGAATTTCGTCTATTTCTATGCGATACTCGATTCTTCTTCCCTCTTTGTTGGTTCAGTACTTCCGTTTGGGAGTGAAAGTTGCTCAAGACGTTCTTGATTTCGAAAGAAACTTTAGGAAATAGAACCTTTCTTTTGCAAGTATAGTAGAGCTACATTTGAATCCTAAAGAAATGAGAATATGCGCATCTCTTGGTTTGAATTAGTGTAAAAGAAAGTCGAGGTGAAATTTGGAGCAACGATCACAACACTTACGCAAACCGAGGCACTCTTTTAGGGTTTTGTCAATTAAACTGGATGTTCAATTAGTTTATGTTGATGTATAATTGAATTTTGATCCATTTTTTGCAGCTTGTATGCCAAAAATCAAGACTGCTAGATCGATTAAGGTTGAGAACTTGTGCGATTTCAACCAAGCGGAAGAAATGCAGAAGGTAGCGATTTCTTTCATTCTGTATCTTTCACGCATCGCATGCGAACTTCTTTCTTAGGCTGATCCATATCTTTACACAGGATTCAGAGTTATACAGTTCGAATTCTGTTGATACCGTTGAACCAACTACATCTCAAACTGTAATCGTGCAAAGTGAAACTAACAAGGAGTTTAAACCTAGCGAGCCCAGTGGAGAACAGGTTTGATTGAAAGCCTTGTCATGGTAGTTGAATCATTGAACAAGTTGATACTTGCTATTTGGTTCTGATCATGATATCCTTTTCAGGCATCTACCCCAAATGAAGCTACTGAAAAAGATAAAGTAGAGATTCCTCGTACTTGTGAAGATGGAAGGTTCGTCTATTGTTCAATTGGTTTCTCTAAACTTTATCATAACCGGAGGGGGAGAGTTTTCATCTTCTGCTCTTTGCTTTTGGCTAACTTTTCTGCTTCCTGTAGAGGAAATTCTTCAAATGGTGGAATCCAACGTAAAGATCATGAACAGAAGCGGAGTGTTTTAGAATCTCAAGTCCAAAATGATGCTTGTACTCCCCTGCCAACTTTGAGTACTCACAAGGGTGAACAACGAACGAAAGGTGCCACTTCCAAGAGGCAGGAGACATCAAGAAAAATTGCCAGTATGGTAAAGAATCCATCGGCTCTGAAAGCCAGAAGTCAGTTGCAGTTATCACAAACCAAAAACGTTAAACCAATTAGTGTCAAGAGGTAGATTTTTCTGTTCTTCGTCCTTCTGATATTAGACTTGATGGAAGAAGGTGTGCTGACGAAACGATTCTACAGGGAAACTAACATGAAAAAGACAAGTGGAACTCCGTCTTTAGCTCAAGAAAATCAGGCAATTAAGCGGCAAAAGTTGGATGGTGGTCTATCTAGACAGGTGACTGTCTTTATGTACATTTCCTCCTCGTGCTGTAAATTGTGTGTATATGGTTTTTAGGCTTTTTATTATGTGGATACAATTTTAATAAACCCTCTTTGTTTCAGATTCTCAATGTCAAACCCCATACATTACTTCACAAGTCAAAAGTTGGATCCTCGAACTTGTGTTCTTCAGTTGCTGACAAAACTAACAAAGAAGAAAGGAAAATGTATGTTCGAGAACCAGCACCATTTGTTTCAATGGCTGAAATGATGAGGAAGTTCCAGTCAAGTACCAGAGATTTATCATTGCCTAATGTCAATAAATCTCATTCTCAGGTAAATGACTTAAATCCTATCCTCTCCTCCCCCACGCCTCATCTGATCCGAGTTTCTTCCATAATAATTTATCACTTTTCATTACAGGATGCTGGTAATTTTACACAGTCGAAGTCGAAACTGACTTTGACTAGGCCAAAGGTTCCTGAATTTGAAACAGCTCAAAGAGTTCGCTCAACCAAGGTGAAGAGCTCAGCTGAGATAGAGGAGGAGATGATGGCCAAAATGCCGAAGTTCAAAGCTAGACCACTCAACAAAAAGGTAAATTTTGGGAATTTGACACTTACATGATTCTTCTCGTCTTTTTACTTAGTTGATTAACTCTAGGCACACTGATTATAACTTACCTGCTCCTTGTGTTATGCTATATAGATCATGGAAGCTCCCAAATTACCTGCAGTACCGAGGAGCACACCCCAGCCTCCTGAATTCCAGGTGAGAGAGCATTAAATGGAAAAGTGACCACGGATAACCGATTACATGATTAACCGATTACATGATTGTTGCAGGAATTTCACCTTGAGACAATGGCAAGAGCGAACCAACATGCAGATTCAGCTTCAGTAATATCTACAGAATCGTCCCGTCAGGTTTAAGAAAGAAGCCCATTATTAGTATATTTCCCTCCCACGCCTTTTTCAATCAGCTAAATTTGGTGGCTATTTGCTTTTCAGAATAATCAATGGAAACCTTTTCTTACCGAACCTAAGACCCCTGTTCTGCACACGTCACTAAGGGCTCGTCCACCACGGGCGAAGAGTTTCCTTGAAATTGAGCAGGAGGCACTGGAGAAAATTCCCAAGTTTAAAGCAAGGCCATTAGATAAAAAGGTGTGTACTTGGCTAACATCAAAACAACAGTCTATTCTGATGTTTAATAGGATTTAATTTGTATTCATTTCTGATCTTCTGCAGATATTTGAAAGTAAGGGAGAGTTGGGTATGTTCTGTAACATGAAAAAGCATGTAACTAAACCACAAGAATTTCATTTTGCAACAAATGAGAGAAATCCTCCACCACCTTGTGTTGTTGCTGATCTTTTCGACAAGGTAGCAGCTGTTTAATTTCTTAAAGTTCTAGTGATGATGGCATTATTAATAATTTCTAATACGTTATCATCTTCTGGTATTTTCCCCCTGCAGCTCTCAATATGTTCTGATACTCGCAGCCATAATCCATTGCCAAGAAACACCAAGCCCAACCCCTTTCATCTATACACAGAGGTAAGTGGCCATCCAATCTTTATAAGCAACAAGAGCAGAATTGGAGTTCAAATTTTCACCTTTTGCTCCTTGATGGCATCAGGAAAGAGGGGCGGAGAAAGAAAGAAAATTCTTCATGGAACTTGTGCACAAGCAATTGGAAGAGGAAAGAGCTGCCATTCCAAGGGCTACCCCATATCCTTATACTACAGATTACCCTGTGGTATGCATAACCAACAAACTTCTTGACAGATTATGCGCGCTATGTGGATATAGAACCATGCTAACGAACAGCTTGTTGTGTTTGAGCAGATTCCACCAAAACCTGAGCCCAAGCAATGCACCAAACCTGAGCCTTTCCAATTGGAAAGTCTTGTGAGGCACGAGGAAGAAATGCAGAAGGAAATGGAAGAAAGACGCAGAATAGAGGAAGAAGAGGCCAGAATGAGGAATTTCAAGGCTCTGCCGGTTCTAAAAGAGTAAGTTCATTTACAAAAGCATATCTCATATACATACGGTGAAAATACTAAATTTCAAAACCAGAATGAGGAAAAATAAGTGTGTTGTCGTTAATTTATCAGGGACCCAATTCCACTGCCAGAGAAATCACGGAAGCCCCTCACAGAAGTTCAAGAATTCAATCTTCATGTTGATAATCGAGCGGTGGATAGAGCAGAGTTTGATCAAAAGGTGCTGCATATTTAAAAGTTACATTTTTTTCTTCTAATATTTCACAGATATCGTTCTTGTTTGCTAATTTGGAAATACCCTCGACACAGATCAAGGAGAAAGAGATGATGTACAAGAGATACAGAGAAGAGAGCGACGCAGCAAGAGTGGTTGGTTATTCTTTTTATAGTCTTTTTCATTTCTTCATTGTTGCAATAGCCAAATCTGTTCTGATACTAAACATGTTGCAATACCAAGACATATTAAACATGCAAAAATATCTCCAGGTGGAGGAAGAGAAAGCATTGAAACAACTGAGAAGAACCTTGGTTCACCATGCTAGACCAGTGCCCAAATTCGACCATCCATTTCACCCCCAAAGGTAAGAAAACAAAGCCAATTAGAATCAAACTTTGTTACTATTTCACATCTTATTTTGACTGATTTTCTTTTGGGTATCATCTGACCGTGTAAAAAATAATATAGGTCTGTTAAGGAAACAACAAAGGCCAAGTCGCCAAACTTGCGTGTCCTCCAGAGAAGAAAGGAGAGGCAAAATTTGATGAAAGTTGCAATGTCCAGCCCCGCAGCTCAGTTAAGGTGAAGGAAGAAACCATGACCGACCAATGTATGTTCAAGAACTCTTGAACTATAACCCCCCCCAGTAGAAGAAGGAGCAGTTTTATTCTACTTGTACCAATTTTATATTCTTTTTGTAGCACCATGTAAAGAATTAACTTGGGAAATTAGAGGTTAGGGATAATATGTTCTAAGTAGTTCCATTTCCCTTGTCTGACGAAAAATATATATCAGGGACCCCCAAAGCATCCTACTGTTTAGTAAAATGCGGACGAAATTTTAAAAACTCTTCTGGGCCCATTGTCTTTATATGTATATTTTTTCTTACAAGTGCAAGTTTGTCAGCTAGCCGAAATCTAGTCATATGATGAAACACGTGACTTTGTAGTTAGAAAAATTAATTCATAATATCTCTCCAGTATTATTGAAGAAAGCTACGTGACACCATCAGCTCCAGAAATCTGATATTGTGGGCTGTAACTCTTAAAATTGACAAGCACATGACACATGACGCAGGTACTTTTTATTTCAGGTAATTTTATAAGCAGCTGATGATAGAACCAGAAAGAAACAGATCAATCTGAACTAGATTGATGATCTTTTACATATTACAGGACAGATAATGATCAAAGTTTGGCTAATCTTGAGTTTAATTATTATTAATGGCTTAATCCTCTAACAAGGCAATTCTTTCATGTAGATCAGGATGCATCAACAGAGCTTGCTTGGGAGGGACATCATATATAATACAGCATTTCTTGAATGACAGAAGAGAGAGAGCATACTGAGCAGATTGAGTTATGTTTATAACTTATCTGATTTGGAAGTGCTTGTATGCAGCGTTTTCTTGAATGGTCATTTGAATTCTCCCCTGATCATCAGCCTGTCCACAGACACTATCCTTCATCTGTGCTCCACCAGTCCCTTTGCGGATGGAGCATTCAGCATTGGACTCGGCCGAGATCTTCCTTCGACGCTCGTTGTGACCGGCCAGACGCCTCCGGCAACTCCTTTTCATTTCGTCAAATTCCGACAGCTCGTGGAATCTACAACCACAATTCAATGTCAAGATGTTTGAGCTGGTCTTACTGCAGAAATTTCAGGTATTTTGGACATCTTCCTAATGGTTTATTATGTGAAAATCTAGGATGGAATTATGTGTTTGGTTTGATGAATCAACAACCCAAAATAAAGGAGAATAATAAGAAAAAGGCCTATAATTGAAAATCAACATGAAATTTGAGTTTATGAAGACCTGAAACGACAGAGATAGCTGATGTGTAAAGAATTCATGTCAAATCACACACAACTGACAAGAGAAGATATCAAAGTAGATGAAAAGTGAAATTCCAAAGTTGTTGAACCTGCTACATTGCTGACAAAATCTCTGCCTGAACCCACCCACAAGCACAACCTGAGATTTGGCATGAACCTCACAGACCTTGTGCCTCCTATGGTACGGTTTGGCTTCACTCAGGTCAGCCGTACACTTCTCAGCTTGACAACACCGCATCCCTCCGCCGCCGCCCGCCGCCTTCTTCCCGGAGCCACCACTGCCAACACTGACGATCACACCCTTCCTCTTCTTGTCCTCATCATATTCCCCGTCTTCATCCACCACCACCATAGCCTCCTTCACTCTCCCCTTCTCCATCACCACCCTCTGTTTCTGCTGATGGGCTGTTTCAATTTTACCAACATCCATCAGAAACCCACAAAAACCAACTGGTGGGAGTGATGGGAGAAGAGAAGAGAAGATTCCAAAAGCGCTTTGAGGAGTGGTGGAAGAATTATAGAAGAAAAAGGGGGAGGGAGTTTAAAGAGAAAAGAAGGGATACAAGCAATGGACCACAAACACACACATACTAACACACAAACACTGCAACTTTTTATCTTCCTTTCCTTTATTTCTGAATCCGTGTCTGTTTTTGCAGCTGTTACTAATGGTCGTACACGAAGGGAGGGTGGGTAATGAAGAATGTTCAAAACTCAAAACTCAATTTCTCTCTCTCTCTGCCTTTAATTGTATGATGTGTGAGCTTTCTCGTGAAGTGGTGGGGGCCTGTGGAACAGCGACAGAGGCTCTGTGATGGTAGGACCAAAGAGGAAGAGGGTTTGGCGGGAGAAAGAGGAAGGGACTGTTTGTGAAGCGGAAAATGAATTGGGAATTGGGAATTGTGAGTCAAAGTTGATAATTTGGGGCAGTGTCGCGGTACGTTTGGTGGTGGCTTGTTGAGAGCGTATGATTTCAGTCACCGTCTTGTCCATCGGAGGGTGCAGTTTTGATCCTTTTGTTTTTGTTTTTCTTTTCGGTGCCTTTTTACAGGAGTTGTGAGGGGGTGGGGCGCCCGGCGGGACGTCCCCATGACTCCACCAGCGTTGACGCGTGGGCGGACCTGACTTGGTGTTCAAGGGCGTCCCTTTAACTCCAACAACGTTGACGCGTGGGTGGACCCCTACTTGGTTTAAAGGATAGCATAGCCTAACGTATCTCTCACTCAAGTATAGCTTGACCTCGATCTAAGTTCGATTTAAAGTCAAAATTTGGTTAGTTGTTCTTTGGATAATTCTCTTGAAGTGTGAAATAGTATCTTTGGACTAAACAATGTGAATGCATTATCAATTTAGTCGGGGTTTTTCATTTTATAGTTTGGTTGATAAGAATGTCTCTCGACCTAATCTTAAGCCTTACTCGTTCTCTGTATACAAACTTTGTGAGGGAATCTTTCAATTTTTTAGGTAACTTCAAGAAATGAGACACGTATCCCTATATTAGAATTTGGATTAGATAGATCATTTGAGACTTAGTAAGAGGAGAATTGTGGGTGCATAAGTGAGGGACTCTCATCATATGATGCTGGAGGAGTACTGTAATAGCTCAAACTCACTACTACTAGAAGATATTGTCAGCTTTGACTCGTTACGTATCCCCGTCAGCCTCACAGTTTTAAAATGCATCTACTAAGAAGAAGTTTTCACACCCTTATAAGGAATGTTTCATTCCCCTCTCCAAATCGATGTGAAATCTCACAAATATATGAATGAATTGATACCACATTCGAACAAGATTCATCTTCTTGAAGCAATACTATACTAAATGACTTGAAAATTTAAATGGGTCCATGTTCCCATTGACCAAGAACTAGAAAGAACAAGTGGTTAAAACCAAAAATTTTGGTAACTAAATTTGCTAGTTTCTAAATACTAAAATAATAATAATGTTTTAATATTAATATTGAGATAAAATTAAAAATTTAATTAGAAAAATTAATTTAAAATTTTAATTAGAAAAATTAATTTAATTCTTATAATTTTAAATGTTATAATTAGTTTCCAGCATATGGTGACGATAATTTTATGAAATTGTAAAAAATATTTATGGAATTTTATCGCATTATTTGAATTGCAAAAAGGTAATAACTATAATAAATTTGAATTGCAAAAATGGCGCTCTTATTGGAGCGGAGCCAAGGTACTGTCTGGGTCGGCATCCTTCACTTCCGTTTCTTCCACGAGCAGTAAGCTACCCGCCATGGCGATAATCTTCCCTGATTCTCAAATCACCACCACTACAACATCTGCTCAGGACCCTTTGTTACCTTGGCTCTGGTATTCCTTCATTTCTTTTCTGTAATCGAGCTGATTCACAATCGTTCTTCCATCCAGTTTCAGTGAAATTATTGATGAACATTTGGTTCCAATCGCAGGTCCATAAAGGATGCTCTTGAAAATTCGACCTCCGGCAATGTTTCTGGGCCAGGTCTCGCGGATCTCGTTTCCGACTGTATTAAAACCTTCGGCGGCAATGTCAAGTACAAAAACGATGTCCGATTTCTCAAGATTTGGTTTCTCTCTGTGCGTAACTATCTTTCTTTCACTGTTATATCTGTGAGTTTAAAAGTTTAATCATCTTTGTTTCGTAGATGCAGTTGATTAGATAACTTTGACTAATTTTTAGTAATTTCGGTTTATTGATTTTGAATAATAATTAAGATTATATTGTTCGTGTAAGTAGATTGGTATGAGGGAGGATTTTGAAACCGGTTTCAAGGAATTATTGGAGCAGGAGATATGCATTGGCAATTCTTTGCTTTATATTTGGTATGCAGTGTTCCTTGAATCCAAGGGGAGACTAAACGACGCTAACATGATTTATGAGCTTGGCTTGTTGAGGTATCTCTATCTCCCTCTCATGGGCATACTGCTGAATACATGTATGATTATGCTTGTTCCTTACATTTTTTAACTGGTAACAGGAACGCCGAGCCCCTTGAGTGGCTGAAAAAGGCAAAAATGTTGTTTATTGATAGGATGTCTGAGTTAGTCAATACTCGTTCAATGAAATTGGTGCGTGTTCTTAAAGCACAGAGCAAATGAGATTATGTTTCTTCAAGTATATAACGTAGGAATTTTGACTTTTATAAATTTCGTTTTTGTAGAATGATGGTGGTGAATCCACTAAAATTGTAGAAACTTACGTGAATCCATGGTCTTCCTCTGTTATGAAAGATTTATTAAGCAAGATTAATCTCAAGATTTTGAAGTATGAGGTAAGAAAGTGCAGTTTTCCTTGTCCAATGATGTATGCAAGCTAGTTATTACTCTCTTACTAACTTGACTATGAATCTAATGCATGTTTCAGGGTTACCATTCAAGCATTAAACCTTACCCTAAAAAGATGGCTCTAAATTCATTGCGGAATTCATCCAGGAATAAAGTTATTGAGATTGGTAATGGCATAGTTAGATTTTTCACCTAAATATATAGAACTACCTAAAGTCAATCCTTCAAAACAACCAGCTTTCTTGAAATATTTTGTAAGAAATGGAGGGAAAAATGTTCTTATTTCATTCATACTCTATTCATCATGATAATTCTAATTCATTTGCCAAAATTTACAGGCGGGAAGAAATATGAGATCAAAGGTTGTGCAGGAACTGGCGGCTTTGCCCAAGTATATAAATCATATCTTGACAGTAACCCAGACGATGTTGTCGCACTAAAGGTAGAAAATCTGCACATACCCTTTACTTTAAGCATTCATAATACACCATACCTGAATGTGAGCTTGCTGGATGTCCTGATTCCCTTCAAATGCTTGTCAGATACAAACACCTCCTTTTCCTTGGGAATTCTACATTTATCGTCAACTTGATCATCGTGTCACCGTGAAGGAAGTATGTTGTAGCCCTTTAGATTTTCAGTAAACGCTTATTACTTCTGAATGTTAGCAACTCGATTTATGCTCATCCTCAATTTCTCACAATGTCAGAGGTCAAGTTTTGGTTGTGCTCATGAGATGTATCTCTATTCTGACTATAGCATACTTATTTGTGACTACTTGGCTCATGGCACATTACAGGTGAATTTTCAGATTCTGAACCTTTCTGTATTGTATGGTCCTTTAAAATACTCACCGTAAGTAACTGTGTGGTTAAAACCTGGTGCAGGATGCCATTAATTTATATGTAGTCCTTGGGAAGACAATGGAAGAAGTTTTGTGTATTTATTACACCATAGAAATGCTTTACATGCTAGAGACTTTGCACAACATTAGCATTATCCATGGGGATTTTAAACCTGACAATCTGCTTATTCGTTATGCAAGGTAACAGTTGATTTCATTAAATAGTTCACTCTAGTTTTCATTGCAACTTTGGCCCACAAATAATGATCCGTATCGGTGAGATCCCATATCGGTTGGAAAGGATAATGAAACATTCTTTATAAAAGTGTGGAAACCTCTCCCTAGCAAATGCGTTTTAGAAACCTTGAGGAGAAGCCCGAAAGGGAAAGCCCAAAGAGGACAATATCTGCTAACAGTGGACTTGGGCGGTTACAAATGGTATCAGAGCAGGACACTGGACGATATGCTAGTGAGGAGGCTGAGTCTTGAAATGGGGTGGACACGGGGCCGTGTGCCAACAAGGACGTTGGACCCCGAGGGGCGTGGATTGGGGGGTCCCACATAGATTGGAGAAGGGAACGAGTGTGCCAGCGAGGACGCCGAGCCCGAAGGGGGTGGATTGTGAGATCCCACATCGGTTGAGGAGGAGAACAAAACATTCTTTATAAGGATGTGAAAACCTCTTCCTAGCAGACACGTTTTAAAAACCTTGAGAAAAGTCTAAAAGGAAAAGCCCAAAAAGGACAATATCTGCTAACGGTGGGCTTGAGCCGTTCCAGCATCCGATTGAAAAATTTTCTACTCCCATTCTATAATTCTCTACCAATTGACTTTAGTTTTGTTACCCATTATGCAGAGGCAAACTAACGGAAGATGGATTTCGGGAACGTAGTGGTCCTTGGAATGATCAGGTATGTAGGTTCATTATTCCTTGTTTTTGTTCCCAGGACATTACATTAGCTGAGAGGTAGGAAGATTACCTGTAGCTTTATCTTGTAGGGGCTTTGCCTTGTTGATTGGGGAAGAGGTATAGATCTGCAGCTTTTTCCTGAAAATGTAGAATTTGAAGGAGATTGCCGAACTTCTGGCTTTCGTTGTACAGAAATGCTAGAGAATAAACCTTGGAAATATCAGGTCAGTCTCTATAACAACTCTAGTGCTGCAAACCCATTGTGAAGAGGAAAACAAAAGTTGTATCAGTAGCATTCTGTGTTTGTACAGGTTGACATATATGGCTTCTGTGTAGTCGTCCACACTATGCTTCATGGTTCCTACATGGACGTTGAGAAAAAAGTATCATCTGATGGGAGCTTTGTTTATTTACCCAAAACTTCTTTTAAGCGGTTAGTAATTTTTCTGGCGTCTTTACTCTGTTTCCTTTTCCTGTCCTGTGCAAAATACTTAGCAGTCACGCTTTTCTTTACATTATTAGTTGTTGCACGCCAATTGCTTCATCAATTATGTGAATAATGGAAATGATATTATGTATGCCTTTCATTTTTAAACATTAGCCGTCACGTCAGTGGCCATCTTAGTTTGACGAAGAAGCTCTTCAAAGATCTTTTTGGAACAAACTTTCATAAGGGTGGAAAAGAAACCTTTTAAAGTCTAAAGACATAGTTGAAACTTATTCGTAGATAGACTCTTTGTAGAGTTTGAGTTTGAGTTTGAGTTTGAGTGAGCAACCAACCATCCTCTTCCCTTCCTCTCTCTGACTTGAACTCTCTGTTGTTCCGGTGTAGGTATTGGAACGTTGAACTGTGGAAGAATCTGTTCACGAAGTTGCTTAATATCAAACTAGGTGATTACAACAAGGAGTTGTTGCAGAGTATAAGGGAATCCTTCCAGGATTACATGTGCTCCAACCCTCAGCTTATAAGGAAGTTAAAGGAATTACTAGCAAAACAGAGGGCTTCCTTGTGTACCGCTTAGTCAAGAATCCATCTCCTGTGGAAGATAGGTAGATGTAAATTCGGTCAGCTACAGGCCCCTTGTGGCTTGTTTGTACCAAAAATGTAAATTGGTTCATGTTTGCCACTCGCAAACCTGGACTAATCCATTTGTTTTGGTGATGAAATCTTGGTTTTTTCTCGTCTGTTTCAAACACAAAAATGTTTGAATGATTGTAATATATAAGGGGTCTTCTCTGGATTGCTGTCTTGTTGTAGGCTTCATTGTTGATCAAGAGTTTCGTACTGTAATGTAGCGGGATGCAGATGTTCATGTAGATTATATATTGTTCATCTCTTCTTCTTCTTCTTTTATTATTTTTTTACTTTTATTTTTTATTTTTCGTAGTTTGAGATTGTGCACCACTCACTCTCAACACGAGTGAGTCAAGCCAATTTATATTCTATGACCGGACAACATCTGACCTTGTAAGTATTTTATTTTATTTTTATTAATGATTTTTTATTATTATTTCTGGCCCATTTGGCCAACCAAGTCTAACTAAATTCGCGGTAGGATTGGGCTTTAAGCTTGGGCTTTTTACCGTACCATTTCTGGCCCATTGGGCCAACCAAGTCCAGCTAAACTCTCGGTAGGATTGGGCTTTAAACATGGGCTTTTTACCGTACCACTTCTGGCCCATTCGGCCAACCAAGTCCAGCTAAACTCTCGGCAGGATTGGGCTTTAAAATTGGGCTTTTTACCGTACCATTTCTGGCCCATTCGGCCAACCAAGTCCAGCTAAACTCTCGGCAGGATTGGGCTTTAAACTTGGGCTTTACCGTACCATTTCTGGCCCATTGAGCCACACAAGTCCAGCTAAACTCTCAGTAGGATTGGGATTTAAACTTGGGCTTTTTACCGTACCATTTCTGGCCCATTGGGCCAACAGGGTCCAGCAAAACTCTCGGTAGGATTGGGCTTAAAACTTGGGCTTTGTACCGTACCATTTCTGGCCCATTGGGCCACCCTAGTCTAGCTAAACTCTCGGTAGAATTGGGCTTTAAACTTGGGCTTTTACCGTACCACTTCTGGCCCATTGGGCCACACCAAGTCCAGCTAAACTCTCGGTAGGATTGGGCTTTAAACTTGGGCTTTGTACCGTACCATTTCTAGCCCATTGGGCCACTTTAGTCTAGCTAAACTCTCGGTAGGATTGGGCTTTAAACTTCGGCTTTGTACCGTACCATTTCTGGCCCATTGGGCCAACCAAGTCCAGCTAAACTCTCGGTAGGATTGGGCTTTAAACTTGGGCTTTGTACCGTACCATTTCTGGCCCATTGGGCCAACCAAGTCTAGCTAAACTCTCGGTAGAATTGGGCTTTAAACTTGGGCTTTTTACCGTAACCACTTCAGGCCCATTGGGCCAACCAAGTCCAGCTAAACTCTAGGTAGGATTGGGATTTAAACTTGGGCTTTTTACCGTACAATTTCTGGCCCAGTCAACTAACCAAGTTTAACTAAACTCCTGTAGAATTGGGCTTTATAGTTGGGCTTTATAGCCCATTTGAAAAAGAAGCCGAACTTTAGGCCCACTATCCTACCGGTGGCGCCTTCCCTTACCTCCACTCTCGGCTGCCATTCAGTAAGTGTTGCAGGCTCCAGCTCGTGAATCGTTGAATCAATGAGTGGCATAGTAAATACGTGATTATGGTTCAAACCCTAGTCTCCACGAGCTCGCTCTCAATACCGAAGCTTCATTTCTGCATGAAATCGCATTTCGCGATGTATCTACTTGGAGATTTCTGACTATTTCCTTATCTTTCCCTCTCGGCAGCCTTTACAGGTTCGAGTTTTTCTTGTTTGATCTCATGCATTACTGAGTGATATTATCCATGTTTGTTTTTAATGGAGATCATGGCGTAATTATACTATCATGGTTGTGTTCATGGTGTTCTGTCTCTGGCTGTACTGATAGTTTGTTGGAGGCATAAGGTCTTTTATTAGTTTTTTTGGAGATCATAGTTAAATTCCTTTGCGTATTGTAGTGCACTTGGTATTTCAGAAAAGTTCAATTTCTGCTTTTCTCTTCTTTGTGGACTTTGGGCTGTTACACATCGGTGGGGAGGAGAACCAGTGAGGATGCTGACCCCCAAGGGGGTGCATTGTGAGATCCCACGGTTGGGGAGGAGGACGAAGTATTCTTTATAAGGGCGTGGAAACCTCTCCCTAGCATATGCGTTTTAAAAACCTTGACGAAAAGCCCAAAAGGGAAAGTCCAAAGTGGACAATATCTACTAGCGGTAGGCTTGGGTTTGCGCTTGCGCTGTTACAAATGATATCAGAGCCAGATACCGGATGATGTGCCAGCGAGGAGGCTAAGCCTCGAAGGGGGCTGGACACGAGGCGGTGTGCCAATAAGGACGCTGGGCTCCAAAGGGGGTGGATTGGGAGATCCCACCTCGATTGGAGAAGGGAACAAGTGCTAGCGGAACGCTGGGCCCCGAAGGGGGTGGATTGTGAGATCCCACATCGATTGGATAGAGAAACGAGTACCAGCGAAGACGCGGGGGCTCGAAGGTGGGTGGATTGTGAGATCCCACATCGGTTGGGGAGGAGAACGAAACATTCTTTATAAGGGTATGGAAAGCTCCCTCCAGTAGACACATTTTAAAAATCTAGAGGGAAAATCCGTAAGGGAAAGCCTAAAGAGGACAATATCTGCTAGCGGAGGACTTGAACTGTTACATATACACCAATGTTTTCCGAATGTTGGCCTTGGATACCATTTAACATAACTTCATTCGAGTTTGCTTTGTATCAGCTGTCAAACCTGAAACCAAACCACAGGAGCTTCAGTTCTAATAATGAAGCTTTACAGTCAAGCCCCCTCATGCATTAATATTCCAACTTTAGGATCAAGTTCGGATCATGGCTATGGATTCACATTTGAATGTGTTATATTCAATTCTTCAGATAAATCTTACACAAGAAATGATCATTGGGTAGTAAAGAACTTGAATGAACTAAGCATCATTAGTCAACAAGCTTGATACTCAAGGAACACTACATTTTCGTATCTGATATCAATTAGTTGCATTTACACATAACAAAGACTTGTAATTACAGAACCCTTAGGTTCCAAGAAACCTCCTTCAAGACTCTTTTAAGCCCATCCCTCTCAGATTCCACTTCAAACAAACTGTGAAAACAACCGCGAGGAGCAAAGTCTTTATCATGCGCAGATAAACATTCAGCTTTTCAAGCTTTTAGCCATATTCAGACCCAATGTTCCTCTGTTCTTCTTTCTTGGCCTTACTCCAAATACGTACTTTCAAGCATATCGTAACGGTTAACCGTCGCTATTCGAACGAAAAATGGAACAACTTTCTTCCTCCATTATCATCCCAAGAAGAAATTAAGCTTCTTATTGGACTTATACAGCATGATTAAGCATTAGACTGAAGATTTAGATGCATAATGCAGCTGCTTATTTAAGCCTACAACCTAACTAATCACTCCCATAGACTCTAATTCTAAAACAATGGCTTCGTTCCTGTTCTTGTCCTCCTCCTCCAAAGCTTTAATCTTGTTACTCCTTCAGTTATCTTGTCTGTTTAAGAGCTTGAGCGCCAAACATGGTGGCGTAGTCACTCATAATGACCATCACCACCACCACCGTGCTCGATCACCGAGCACGAACCCGAGACTCCACCAAGCATTCCTTGCTCTCCAAGCATGGAAAAAGGTCATTTACTCTGACCCAAAAAACCATACCACCAATTGGGTAGGGCCTTCAGTTTGCAGCTACTTTGGGGTATACTGTGCCCCATCTCTCAACGACTCAAATGTTCAGGTCGTCGCCGGAATCGACTTAAACCACGGGGACATTGCCGGATTCCTTCCTAATGAATTAGGCCTTTTAACAGACCTTGCTCTGCTCCATCTCAACAGCAACCGTTTCTGCGGCGTTTTGCCTCAATCTTTAGCCAATTTGTCTCTCCTCTTCGAATTAGATTTAAGCAACAACAGATTCGTTGGCCCTTTTCCTTCTGTTGTTCTTCATCTTCCAAACTTAACATATCTCGACCTTCGATTCAACGAATTTGAAGGCCAAATTCCCCCTGAACTCTTCAACAAAAGCCTCGACGCCATTTTTATAAACAGCAATCGTTTCACCAACATTATCCCTCGAAACATCGGTGGAAAATCAGCCTCCGTGATTGTCTTTGCCAACAACAATTTGAAGGGCTGTCTTCCACCGACGATTGCAAGTTTTGCAAACAGTTTAGAAGAACTTTTGTTGATCAACACGAGTTTATCAGGCTGTTTGCCGCAAGAAATTGGGTTCTTGTACAAATTGAAGGTTTTGGATGTGAGTTTTAATGAATTAGTGGGTCCTTTGCCGTATAGTTTAGCTGGGTTGGGTCAATTGGAGCAATTGAATTTGGCTCACAATTTGTTTACTGGGAATTTGTTTGAAGGGCTTTGTAACCTTCCGAATTTGGAGAATGTGACGGTTTCTTATAATTACTTTTGTGAGGAAGAAGGGGTTTGCCGGAATTTGACGGCGGAAGGGGTTGCTTTTGATGATCGTCGGAATTGTGTGCCGGAGAAGCCGCTGCAGAGGAGTAAGAAGGAGTGTAGTGCGGTGGTTGAGCGTCCTGTGGATTGTTTTGAGCATCCGTGTGGCGGTGGTTATGGTTCAAGTATTGCGGCGGTTCCGGCTTCGGCGCCTATTTCTTCAACTTCTTCCGTTGTTGCCCCTGCCCACTTGTGATTTAATGTTGTAATATGTGTGGGTTTGAGGGATAATAAGGTCAATTTGTTTGGGTTAGAAAAGTGTGTGATTTTGTGAATTTGTTGTATTAGTTGTGTGTATTATTGATATTGGATAAAGTTTTATTTGCTTGGTTTTTTGAATCATTGTTGGAAGAGATAATTTGTTCAAACTTAGGTTTAAATTGAGTCGAGTCAAATTTGGTCAAAGCTCAAATTCAGACGGGTTAGGTCCAAAGCTAATAAAACGTAAGTCGAATGGTTGGGCCCGAAGGTCATTAAAGCCCAATTTCACGAACCAAAAGAAAACTCTATAAATATAAGAGAGAAAAACCTAAATTACGAGAAAATGATAATTTGACCCTTTTATGGCACCATATGAAAAACTTGAATTACGGTCCATAACTTTCAATTTTACTGCGAGGAATGTTCAAATTTGGTCAATTCAACACATACTTTCGTTAAAAAAAACATGTCGACAGTTTTGCTTCTCGAGCCAGGAGTACCACTACCACTTTTTTCATTTTTCAAAGGATTATTGTTGGCGGGATCGAAAAGGCTTCTTTCTTGCTCAGCTCCGAACTTTTGAACCTTATTTTATCCTCTTACTACAATCACTAGAGACTTGTATATGAGACCTTACGACCCAAACTATTGAGACAACAAGATAACGTATAAGTAGTTAAAACTAGTGAAGAGGCATAGTGATGAACCTCGAATCTCAACTGCTTAAAGTAGTATCAGTCAAGAACTATTAGGAGTCTGATATAGTGTTTAGCATACGACAGTCTATTCCAAGAATCAAGCAAACCAGGCAAACACCAATGGCTGCAATCAGCAATGCTACTGATAGCTTGATAGCTTCCCTTGCTAGCTGATAGATATGCATCTTGGTAGAACTCTCTAAGATCAGTAGTGTAATAGTCTAAGCCCACCGCTAGTAGATATTGACCTCTATGGGTTTTTTCTTCAAGGTTTTAAAACGTGTCTACTAGGGAGAGATTTCCACACCCTTACAACGAATGTTTCATTCCCTTCTCCAACCGATGTGGGATTTCACAATCCACCCCATTGGGGACCCAGCATCCTCACTGATACATTACTCAAAGCTCTAATACCATTTGTAACCGTTGAAGCCTACAACTAGTAGATATTGTTTTCTTTGGGCTTTCCCTTTCGAGGTTCCGCTCAAGGTTTTTAAAACGTATCTCCCAAGAATATGTTTCTACACCTTTATAAAGAATGTTTTATTCCCCTCTCCAACCAATGTAGGATCTCACAATCCACTCCCTTTCAGAGCACAGCGTCCTCGCTGACACTTCATCCTCCTCTCCAATTGATATGAAATCTCACAAATCTTGACCAAGCAAGAACACTCGGACAATAATGCTTGTGAAGCTTGTAAGAATGAGCAAAGCTTCCATCTCTCGTTAATGGAGAAGCTATTGTCCATTGCTTTGATACCTCTACTTCTCCACAAGCAATGAGAAGCTATGTGATTTCGGGAGTTGGTTCAGAAGGTGAGGCAATTATACTGAGCAACTACAAGTATAGGACAGATTCAATATGAACACAGAATTCAGCAAACCAAACTTCGTAGGGAATATAACTTTCATTCAGAAATACTGTAAAAAGACAACTTTGATTCTATATTGATTATTGATGTCACAAACAGTCAATGGAAGCCCATTTCAGTGAAGCTACAGAAACAAAAACGGGAAGGAAAAAAGAAAATCATAATCAATCAGAGACAGGAAATCCCAAAGCTACATGTTCATATCAAATGCAAATTTTACAGAACAAAGATAAGATACTTACACACTCTAAAGCTTCTCGCGCTTCCCTTTATGAACAATCAACAAGGAATCTGGGAAGTAAACCACTGCATGACATGAATTGGGGCTTTGATCAGCTCCAACGCTAACTCCACTATCACCGTCAAGCACAAGCAACAAGGACATATGCAAGAAAGCGTCAATCTGCAGCGAAAACCCAGAGCAAATACAGTCATGAATCGATAGAAATCGATAGAAAAGTGAAAAGGGGCATCAGATTCAGACGAAACAAACCAAATCATGAACACCCAGAAGCTAAAAATTAAAGGAGTTTCGACAAATTTACCCGACAATCCAGATAATTACGCCGACCAGGGAAAGAATAAGAGAAACGAATGCAAAAGGCAAGCCGAGCAAGAAGCCCAATGGCCTACAATCGCCATCTCCACAGCACATCTTTGTTGGAATTCTTTTTTTCTTTTTTTTCTCTCTCTCACTTTCGCCTTGGTTTTAGGCGATGATCGAATTCCTTTGCTCTAAATAAAGAAGATGCTAAGTGGGGGCTGTGTTGTGAATTGTGAATTTGTTACAATTCTGTGGGGATTATTTAATTCTTATTGTTATGATGGTTTTGTAGATTATTGAGGATTAGTATTAAATTATTGAAGGGGTTGAACCAAACTGTACAGATGTGTCATGCAAGAAGGTCTTAGATGACGACGGAAATGTTTGCTTTTCCAAGGAAAATTGCATTTTTTATAGTGAAGTTTGAATTTTCCAAATCTTTCATTTCTATGTCGATGGATAAAGTGGTTGGCTTTAGGATGATTATTGATTTATATTAATATTAAATTAATCATTCTTCAACTTTGGATTACTCATCTTTTATTTGAGAAGGAAAAGGAAAAATATGAGTCATACACTTTGGAAGTTTTTGACCTCCGTCCACATAGCACCGACCCCAACTTGAGAGACAAATCTTTAACTCTGGCTCAAACACGTCCGTCCCATAAAGACATTTATTGTGCTGGTCTTATCTTTTGTCGCTAGCTTCTGCTGCATGAATAATGGAAGATGGCTCTACAGAGCGTAAGACATCTCTTCCTACTCTAGGGCATGTTTGGCTGACACTTTTATCATGCTCAAATCTGACTTCCCCCTCGTACCGAAGAAGCAACCAACTCGATAAGCCAACATATTTGACACATAGCTGCTCTGTGCATATGCAAGTATCGACCCCGCATAGCATCATTCAACAATTTAGGCTATGAGCCGAAAGAGCTTAACACATAAGAACCAAATTCCAAAATGGGGTGCAATAAAAAAAAAAAAAAAGTTTTGAGAAATCTAGTTGCTATAACCACGAGTCATCTTCATGGGAAAGTCCAACAACAAAGTAGGAAACTTCACTATAATCCCATTCTCTCTTCTTCGTTTCAAAGTTTTGTAGGGTTAATAAAGGGATTCAAAGTTTTGTAGGGTTAATAAAGGGAAATTGGGATGTACAAAGGCACTATGTTGGATATTGTTTGTTTTGGCCCGTTGTATATTACCATCAGCCTCATAGTTTTAAAACGCATCTATTAGGAAGAGGTTTCCACATGCTTATAAGAAATTCTTTGTTCTCCTCTCTAACCAATGTAAGAGCCCAGCATCCTTGCTGGCACACCGCCCGATGTTTAATC